>NC_134483.1:199509632-199624593 GCF_040206685.1 Ascaphus truei | reverse complement strand
AGAGAGAGAGAGAGAGAGACAGAGGACAAGAGAGAGAGACAAAGGACAGAGAAAGAGACAGAAGACAGAGAGAGAGAGAGACAGAGGACACAGAGAGAGAGACAGAGGACACAGAGAGAGAGAGAGAGAGAGAGAGAGAGAGACAGAGAGACAGAGAACAGAGAGAGACAGAGAGAGAGATAGAAGACAGAGAGAGAGACAGATGACAGAGAGAGAGAGAGAGAGAGAGACAGAGAGAGAGACAGAGAGACAGACAGAGGACAGAGAGAGGACAGCGAGACAGACAGAGGACAGAGAGAGACAGAGAACAGAGAGAGAGAGACAGAGGACAGAGAGAGAGAGAGAGAGAGACAGAGGACAGAGAGAGAGACAAAGGACAGAGAGACAGAAGACAGAGAGAGAGAGAGACAGAGGACACAGAGAGAGAGACAGAGGACACAGAGAGAGAGAGAGAGAGAGAGAGAGACAGAGACAGAGAGACAGAGAACAGAGAGAGACAGAGAGAGAGATAGAAGACAGAGAGACAGAGAGACAGAGGACAGAACGAAAGAGAGACAGAGGACAGAGGTAGATAGAGAGAGAGAGAGAGAGGGGACAGAGAGAGAGAGAGAGAGATAGAGAACAGAGAGAGAGACAGAGGACAGAGAGAGACAGAGGACAGAGAGAGACAGAGGACAGAGAGAGACAGAGGATAGAGAGAGACAGAGACAGAGGACAGAGATAAAGAGACCGAGAACAGAGAGACAGACAGAGACAGAGGACAGAGAGACTGACAGAGGAAAGAGAGAGGACAGCGAGACAGAAAGAGGACAGAGAGACAGAGAACAGAGAGAGAGACAGAGGACAGAGAGAGAGACAGATGACAGAGAGAGAGAGAGAGAGAGACCGAGGACAGAGAGAGAGACATAGGACAGAGAGAGAGACAGAGGACACAGGGAGAGAGACAGAAGACAGAGAGAAAGAGAGACAGAGGACAGAATGAGAGAGAGACAGAGGACAGAGAGAGACAGAGACAGAGGACAGAGATAAAGAGACCGTGAACAGAGAGACAGACAGAGACAGAGGACAGAGAGACAGACAGAGGACAGAGAGAGGACAGCGAGACAGACAGAGGACAGAGAGAGACAGGGAACAGAAAGAGAGATACAGAGGACAGAGAGAGAGACAGAGGACACAGAGAGAGAGACAGAGGACACAGAGAGAGAGAGACAGAGAACAGAGAGAGACAGAGGACAGAGAGAGAGAGGCAGAAGACAGAGAGAAAGAGAGACAGAGGACAGAGAGAGAGAGAGAAAGAGAGGACAGAGAGAGAGAGACAGAGGACAGAAAGAGAGAGACAGAGGACAGGGAGAGACAGAGAGACAGAGAGACAGAGAGACAGAGAGACAGAGAAACAGAGGACAGAGAGAGACAGAGGACAGAGAGAGACAAAGAGACAGAGAGACAGAGAGACATAGAAACAGAGGACAGAGAGAGACAGAGGACAGAGAGAGACAGACACAGAGAGAGTAAGACACACAGAGAGAGACAGAGGACAGAGATAGAGAGACAGACAGAGGACAGAGATAGAGAGACAGACAGAGGACAGAGAGACAGACAGATACAGAGAGAGATAGAACAGCGAGACAGAGAGAGAAGGAACATCAAGACAGAACAGCGAGACAGAGAGAGAGAACAGTGAGACAGAGAGAGAGAGAACAGCGAGACAGAGAGAGAGACAGAGGACAGAAAGAGAGAGACAGAAGACAGGGAGAGACAGAGAGACAGAGAGACAGAGAGACAGAGAGACAGGGAAACAGAGGACAGAGAGAGACAGAGGACAGAGAGAGACAGAGGACAGAGAGAGACAGAGAGAGACAGACAGAGAAAGAGACTGAGGACAGAGAGACAGAGACCGAGGACAGAGAGACAGAGACCGAGGACAGAGAGTCAGAGACCGAGGACAGAGAGACCGACAGAGGCAGACAGAGACAGAACAGAGAGAGACAGGAGAGAGAGAGAGAGAGAGAGAGAGAGAGAGAGAGAGAGAGAGAGAGAGAGAGAGAGAGAAAGAGAGATAGAGAGAGAGAGAGAGAGAACAGCGAGACAGAGAGAGAACAGCGAGACAGAGACAGAACAGAGAGATAGAAAGAGAGAACAGGGAGATATTGAGAGAGAACAGGGAGACAGAGAGAGAGGCAGAGAGACAGAGAGAGAGACAGAGAGACAGACAGAGGACAGAGAGAGGACAGCGAGACAGACAGAGGACAGAGAGAGACAGAGAACAGAGAGAGAGAGACAGAGGACAGAGAGAGAGACAGAGGACAGAGAGAGAGACAAAGGACAGAGAGAGAGACAGAAGACAGAGAGAGAGAGAGACAGAGGACACAGAGAGAGAGACAGAGGACACAGAGAGAGAGAGAGAGAGAGAGAGAGAGAGAGAGAGAGACAGAGAGACAGAGAACAGAGAGAGACATAGAGAGAGATAGAATACAGAGAGACAGAGAGACAGAGGACAGAACGAAAGAGAGACAGAGGACAGAGATAGATAGAGAGAGAGAGAGAGAGAGAGAGAGAGAGAGAGGGGGACAGAGAGAGAGAGAGAGACAGAGAGAGATGGAGAACAGAGAGAGAGAGACAGAGGACAGAGAGAGACAGAGGACAGAGAGAGACAGAGGACAGTGTAAGGAATTCGCTCCGTGGTTTACTGGTTGTCTTACCTTGCAGACATGTGCAGTCCTGGAGCACCTCTCCTGATGTTTGCTGCAGCCTGGATTCACTCACCAAAGCAATACACACTCCCTCTGGTATCTACTGCAGCTGTGCAGCCTATCACTGCAACCTAGACTTGCATTCATTCATTGGAGCAGTACCTTCACACCCCCCTCCGGGGATTGGCCCGCTGGCCTTTAAGTAATGTCTTCCCATAATGCTCCCTGCCGAGCATAGTCCTTCCTGGATGTCACTATCTGTTCTGCCACAAGCCCTCGCTTGTACCTGTCTCTCATGCTGAAGCGGAGTATTCTCCTTGTTGTATGCAGCTCCAGGTTTCCTAAGGCCGGCTGCTATATTCACGCAGCGGTCTGCTCCAGTCTCCTGTGTTGTAGCTGAGTACTCTTCTTGTTCACTTCAGCTCCTTGTTTCCTGTGACCGGCTGCTATATTCACGCAGCGGTCCACTCCTGTTCTCCTGTGCTGAAGCAGAGGTTTTCGTCCCTGCGTCCCTCAGCCTCCTGGATTCCTGCACTGAAGCGGAGGTTTCCCTGTGTATCTTCAGCTTCCTGGTTCCTGGGGCCTACTCTTTCGCTGAGACAGAGGATTCCCTAGCCCGCTCAGGACTTCTTGCGCTGTAGCACTGGTGCACCCCGTGCAGCAAAGCGGTGTGCTACTCTGGTCTGCTTACCATCTCCTGTGACCAGCACCATGGCCATGGCCGTCGCTCGCGCAGAGCCCAACCCCGCGCTCCTAAGCTGAAGCGGGGTTCTCCTGACTACATGTTGCCGAACTCTTGCCTGAACAATGTTTATCCTGATGTCTCCTGTCCTGACCCTGGCTTCTACAACGACGACCGCTTGTCTTCTCCAATCCTGATCCTGCGACATATGACTACGAACTGCGCAATCCGGATCATAAGACCTGCGCGGTCTCAGGTCGGTGCTTTTACAACCCCACCTCAGCCTCGCGGTCCGGTCCTGGTTTGTGGCGAGCAGAACCCTGACAGTATGCTCGGCCGCACAAACTCGGACCGCCCTGTGGTGAGGGTTGGTAAGTTTCTGTCTGAAAGCCTGTCCCAGCCTGTAAACAGTCCAGTGTTGGGGGGGTAGAACCTGTCCAAGATTGAAACAACCAGTTTCTATGTGAGATAATACCCCTGATTGAAGATCTGATTGTGTTTGTAGGTTTAAACCCCTTTGCAAAACAAATGCCGTAATGATCTCATGATGAAGGTTTACCGCCTCCGGGACTTAAAACAATCGCTGGCCGCTTGTATTTGCTTCCTGGTTACCCTTTAACTTGGGAAAATGTGTACCCTTTAGAATTGGACGACGCCCAAAAGGAACTCTCTTCCCTGGCCTTGTCTTTAGACATTTATATAGCAAAAGAGGACCCTCTCCTCATGTTGGCTGATGCCCAAAAAACACTCCATATCCTTTCCATGACATTGGACATTTGCATAAAGGAACAGGATCCTCCCCTCGCCAGCTTCGCTGCCGCTTGGCTGTATCCCTGGTCTACCACGGATCCTTGCCCTGAGTGTATGGCCGGGTTCCCTGACGCCAATGATATGTTTTCGTTAACCCCTGCCGATCAGTCCTGTGAGGTTCCCCTGGAGAATACATATGTTGCTCTACCCAGCACTAATGTTCTTGTATCAGAGAATAAGTTCATTAGTTCTCCTATTTGTAGCTCAGAAGTCCTTTCTCTAGGTCTTGAGGGTTTTCCAGCTTTAACCCCTGCCGAGCAGTCCTGTGAGGTTCCCCTGGAGAATACATATGTTTCACTAGCCAACACTAAGGTTCTACTATCAGAGAATAAGTCCCTTTGTTCCCCTATTTCTAACTCCGAATCTGTCACTCCAGCTCTTGAGGGTTTTCCAGCTTTAAACTCTGCTAGGCAGTCCTGTGCGCTTTCCCTGTCAGAGAAAGAATCCCTAAGTTCTGTTCCCAGGGTTATTTCTGTATTAACCCCTGTGGGGCAGCTCTCTGAGTTTCCTTTGGTAAATCCCTGTTCTCTGTCAGCCATGGTCACGCCCCTAGCTTCAGACGAGAGATTCCTGGTCTGTCCTAATACAGAGAGATTACCTATGTTTTACTCTCAGGCATTGTCTACATTAACCCCTGTAAATTCTTGCTGCCTCCAAGTTAATGCCTTCGTTTTAGCCTCAGAGAATGAGTCCACAAGTCAGACAGCAGAGGTTGCATTGAGGGATTCCCATAACCGTACGGAGTCCCTAGATATTCTTTGCTATAAATCCCCTGCTTCAGCTCAAGTTTCCGCAGTTTCGTCTCCGGAGACTTCGGCTAAAGTTCTGGTTCCTGATAAATGTAGTCAGGAGTCAGGTTTTTCCCTAAGCTTGCTCGCAGAGTTCCTTCTCCCGGGTGTTTCGCTGAACCAGCCTGTCGCCCACATAGCGGTGATCCCTGCTTCAGCGCATAGTTCCCACATTATGGAGTCTGCAGTAATTTCTGGTTTCCCAGACATTCCTTACCAAATACCTACTTCAGAGACCAGTGCAGTTATGATTCACCCCCGTGTACTGTCTGAGTTCTCCTCTTTAAGCTTAGGGTTAAAAGCATACAGTAGTCTGTATGTCCCTCCTGGGGTTCATATTATGTTCCCAGGAATGTTTGCTGACGCACGGTTTTCTCCCAAAAGTGACGCTTTTTCATATAGATTAGTAAAAAGCCTGCACACTGTTTCCCCTCTCGCTGAATTGTGTCTTTCTAGTTTTGAGACTCTGAGAGGTAATGATTCTCCTTCTGATTCTGAAGCTCTTCCTACAAGGAGTATCCTGATTGGGGGTCCCCCTGATTTCTCTGTCCAGGCTAATTCTCCAGGGATCAGCATATCTGTGGTCACTTCCTTAGTACTGTCTGAGGTCACCATGCATATATTACAAGTCCTGGGGTTTAAATCTGAGCTATTTAGCTGTCCTGCCTTTGCTGAACCCCAGTCCCTCAGTACTGTGTCTAAATATGTCCCAGCAAACATGGGGTTACTCTGGGAAGAAATTAAAGCTCCTGTCTTAAAGGGTATTTTTTCTCACATGTCCAGCAAATCTAGAACCTCAGTAATTGTTTCTAAGTCACTTATCAATACATCTGATTTTTTTTCTCTAATCAAACCCAGACACCCTCACTATCGGTTAGGAGTCCTGTGATCAGAGATTTTGCACTAGAAAACACACCAATTCATGTTTTTGTCAGGTTAGGTACCCCTGTGGTTAGGGCCATTGCAGTTTCGGAAAAGACTCCTTGTACTCCTAAAGTGCCTGTTATTAAGAGTTTTCATAGTTCATACTTGCTGCTTGTGATTCTCAAGGCCCTGTCACTGAGGTACAGACTTCAGCTTCTGATGTTAGCTTCCCTCCCACCACTACCCTGGCTCTGCCTTTTTCTCAAGCTACTGATTTGAAGATCCCAAGGACTATTCCTGATTCACTGACAATACTATCTCCCAATGAAGATTTCCCAGTATTGGAGAGCTCTACTGTTGTTTGCTTCTCTGCTCCTGCTAAACCATGGTTTTGTCCCTCGGAATTTTCGGTTGCCCCTGTTATTTCCTCTCAGTTGGAAATACTCTGTACGTATCCCAAGATTTCGGTCCCTATGCCGGGTTTACTGCTTGCCTTGTCACCTTCCATACCAATATCGGGAGATGCTTCCAACCAGCCTATACCCTTACTAACCATTACCTGGGAGCCTTCTAGAGGAAAAATTCCTCGCAAATTCCAACATGCAGTGGGCAGCCAAGACTTTTTCTGTTACAAAGTTCCTCCTGGTGTATTCGATCAACTATCAGGGCCGCTGAGCCTAGATTCAGGTTCCTTTATTAAAGACTGGGCTTCCTGTAGGGGTTCTTCTGCCGTTTCTGCTCTGGAACCCTCTGGTTCTTCACAGCCCTGGATTTCCAAGTCATTTTGCGGGGCGAGCCATGTACCAAGGATGTTTCTTCTACCACTCTCATTTCCTAGGACTGTACTCACCAAGGAACTGCTAGTTTATGGATCCCCTTTCCACCTAAAGAACTTTAGGAACAATTCGATGTCTCCGAGACCCATGGATGGTCCTGTCTGGCCGCTGTTTTCACCGTGGGGTGGGGGTACACTAAGGAGTAACCACGAGACTCTGGACCACGACTCTACCCCCAATCCTAGACGGTTCAGCAACAATTCCCGGTCCCCCAACTCTATGTGTGCTCATGTTCGCCCGGAGGTCTCGCGTGAAGGGGGGGGGTACTGTAAGGAATTCGCTCCGTGGTTTACTGGTTGCCTTACCTTGCAGACATGTGCAGTCCTGGAGCACCTCTCCTGATGTTTGCTGCAGCCTGGATTCACTCACCAAAGCAATACACACTCCCTCTGGTATCTACTGCAGCTGTGCAGCCTATCACTGCAACCTAGACTTGCATTCATTCATTGGAGCAGTACCTTCACACCCCCCTCCGGGGATTGGCCCGCTGGCCTTTAAGTAATGTCTTCCCATAATGCTCCCTGCCGAGCATAGTCCTTCCTGGATGTCACTATCTGTTCTGCCACAAGCCCTCGCTTGTTCCTGTCTCTCATGCTGAAGCGGAGTATTCTCCTTGTTGTATGCAGCTCCAGGTTTCCTAAGGCCGGCTGCTATATTCACGCAGCGGTCTGCTCCAGTCTCCTGTGTTGTAGCTGAGTACTCTTCTTGTTTCCTGTGACCGGCTGCTATATTCACGCAGCGGTCCACTCCTGTTCTCCTGTGCTGAAGCAGAGGTTTTCGTCCCTGCGTCCCTCCGCCTCCTGGATTCCTGCACTGAAGCGGAGGTTTCCCTGTGTATCTTCAGCTTCCTGGTTCCTGGGGCCTACTCTTTCCCTAATCTAGAGAGGCCGTGTCCTGGTTCCTGCGCTGAGACAGAGGATTCCCTAGCCCGCTCAGGACTCTTGCGCTGTAGCACTGGTGCACCCGTGCAGCAAAGCGGTGTGCTACTCTGGTCTGCTTACCATCTCCTGTGACCAGCACCATGGGCCATGGCCGTCGCTCGCGCAGAGCCCAACCCCGCGCTCCTAAGCTGAAGCGGGGTTCTCCTGACTACATGTTGCCGAACTCTTGCCTGAACAATGTTTATCCTGATGTCTCCTGTCCTGACCCTGGCTTCTACAACGACGACGCTGTCTTCTCCAATCCTGATCCTGCGACATATGACTCCGAACTGCGCAATCCGGATCAGCCTGCGCGGTCTCAGGTCGGTGCTTTTACAACCCCACCTCAGCCTCGCGGTCCGGTCCTGGTTTGTGGCGAGCAGAACCCTGACAGACAGAGAGAGACAGAGGATAGAGAGAGACAGAGACAGAGGACAGAGATAAAGAGACCGAGAACAGAGAGACAGACAGAGACAGAGGACAGAGAGACTGATGACAGAGAGAGAGATAACAGAGAGACAGAGAGAACAGGGAGACAGAGAGAGAGGCAGAGAGACAGAGAGAGAGACAGAGAGACATACAGAGGACAGAGAGAGGACAGCGAGACAGAAAGAGGACAGAGAACAGAGAGAGAGACAGAGGACAGAGAGAGAGACAGATGACAGAGAGAGAGAGAGAGAGAGACCGAGGACAGAGAGAGAGACAGAGGACAGAGAGAGAGAGACAGAGGACACAGGGAGAGAGACAGAGGACACACAGAGAGAGAGACAGAGAACAGAGAGAGACAGAGGACAGAGAGAGAGAGAGAGACAGAAGACAGAGAGAAAGAGAGACAGAGAACAGAATGAGAGAGAGACAAAGGACAGAGAGAGACAGAGACAGAGACAGAGGACAGAGATAAAGAGACCGAGAACAGAGAGACAGACAGAGACAGAGGACAGAGAGACAGACAGAGGACAGAGAGAGGACAGCGAGACAGACAGAGGACAGAGAGAGACAGGGAACAGAGAGAGAGATACAGAGGACAGAGAGAGACAGGGAACAGAGAGAGAGAGACAGAGGACAGAGAGAGAGACAGAGGACAGAGAGAGAGACAGAGGACACAGGGAGAGAGACAGAGGACAGAGAGAGACAGAGGACAGAGAGAGACAAAGGATAGAGAGAGACAGAGGACAGAGATAAAGAGACCGAGAACAGAGAGACAGACAGAGACAGAGGACAGAGAGACTGACAGAGGAAAGAGAGAGGACAGCGAGACAGAAAAAGGACAGAGAGACAGAGAACAGAGAGAGAGACAGAGGACAGAGAGAGAGACAGATGACAGAGAGAGAGAGAGACCGAGGACAGAGAGAGAGACAGAGGACAGAGAGAGAGAGAGACAGAGAACAGAGAGAGACAGAGGACAGAGAGAGAGAGGCAGAAGACAGAGAGAAAGAGAGACAGAGGACAGAACGAGAGAGAGAGACAGAGGACAGAGAGAGAGAGAGAGAGAAAGAGAGGACAGAGAGAGAGAGACAGAGGACAGAAAGATAGAGACAGAGGACAGGGAGAGACAGACAGAGAGACAGAGAGACAGAGAGACAGAGAGACAGAGAGACAGAGAGACAGAGAGACAGAGAGACAGAGAGACAGAGAGACAGAGGACAGAGAGAGACAGACAGAAAGAGAGAGTAAGACACACAGAGAGAGACAGAGGACAGAGATAGAGAGACAGACAGAGGACAGAGAGACAGACAGAGACAGAGAGAGATAGAACAGCGAGACAGAGAGAGAAGGAACATCAAGACAGAACAGCGAGACAGAGAGAGAGAGAACAGTGAGACAGAGAGAGAGAGAACAGCGAGACAGAGAGAGAGAACAGCGAGACAGAGAGAGAGAACAGCAAGACAGAGAGAGAGAGAGAGACCAGCGAGACAGAGAGAGAGAGAACAGCAAGACAGAGAGAGAGAGAACAGCAAGACAGAGAGAGAGAACAGCGAGACAGAGAGAGAGAGAACAGCGAGACAGAGAGAGAGAACAGCGAGACAGAGAGAGAGAGAACAGCGAGACAGAGAGAGAGAGAGAGAGAACAGCGAGACAGAGATAGAACAGAGAGATAGAAAGAGAGAACAGGGAGATATTGAGAGAGAACAGGGAGACAGAGACATATGACAGAGAGAGAGAGAACAGAGAGACAGAGAGAACAGGGAGACAGAGAGAGAGGCAGAGAGACAGAGAGAGAGACAGAGAGACATACAGAGGACAGAGAGAGGACAGCGAGACAGACAGAGGACAGAGAGAGACAGAGAACAGAGAGAGAGACAGAGGACAGAGAGAGAGAGACAGAGGACAGAGAGAGAGAGAGAGACAGAGGACACAGAGAGAGAGAGAGAGAGAGAGAGACAGAGAACAGAGAGAGACAGAGAGAGAGAGATAGAATACAGAGAGACAGAGAGACAGAGGACAGAACGAAAGAGAGACAGAGGACAGAGATAGAGAGAGAGAGGGGGGACAGAGAGAGACAGAGGATAGAGAGAGACAGAGGACAGAGATAAAGAGACCGAGAACAGAGAGACAGACAGAGACAGAGGACAGAGAGACTGACAGAGGAAAGAGAGAGGACAGCGAGACAGAAAGAGGACAGAGAGACAGAGAACAGAGAGAGAGACAGAGGACAGAGATAGAGACAGATGACAGAGAGAGAGAGAGAGAGACCGAGAGAGAGAGAGACAGAGGACACAGGGAGAGAGACAGAGAACAGAGAGAGACAGAGGACAGAGAGAGAGAGAGAGACAGAAGACAGAGAGAAAGAGAGACAGAGGACAGAATGAGAGAGAGACAGAGGACAGAGAGAGACAGAGGACAGAGAGAGACAGAGACAGAGGACAGAGATAAAGAGACCGAGAACAGAGAGACAGACAGAGACAGAGGACAGAGAGACAGACAGAGGAAAGAGAGAGGACAGCGAGACAGACAGAGGACAGAGAAAGACAGGGAACAGAGAGAGAGATACAGAGGACAGAGAGAGAGACAGAGAACAGAGAGAGACAGAGGACAGAGTGAGAGAGGCAGAAGACAGAGAGAAAGAGAGACAGAGGACAGAACGAGAGAGAGACAGAGAGAGAAAGAGACAGAGGACAGAGAGACAGAGACCGAGGACAGAGAGACAGAGACCGAGGACAGAGAGAGACAGAGACCGAGGACAGAGAGACCGACAGAGGCAGACAGAGACAGAACAGAGAGACAGAGGAGCGAGAGAGAGAGAGAGAGAGAGAGAGAGAGTGGGTGACATAGAGAGAGAGAGTGGGTGACAGAGAGAGAGAGACAGAGGACAGAGAGAGAGACACAGAGGAAAGATAGAGAGAGAGAGTGTGGGTGACTGAGAGAGAGAGAGAGAGATAGAGAGAGTGAGTGGGTGGCAGAAAGAGAGAGAGTGTGTGACAGAAAGAGAGAGAGAGAGAGAGGGTGTCAGAGAGAGAGCGTGACAGAGAGAGAGAGTGGGTGAAGTGGGTGGGGGGGTGAGGGGGTGGTTGACTGACTGACACATGGGTTGGTGGGTTGACTGACTGACACATGGGTGGGTGGGTGGGTTTTTGGGTTGACTGACTGACATGTGGGTGGGTGACTGACTGACTGTTACGTGGGTGGGTGGGTGGGTGACTGACATGTGAGTGGTGGGTGACTGACTGACACCTGGGTGGGTGACTGAAGGGTGGGTGGGTGACAGGGTTGGTGTCTGTATACACACTGTCTCACACACTGCCACTGATACACACAGACACTGGGAGGGGGCAGTCACACACACACTGGTGGGGGCAGTCACACACACACACACACACACACACACACACAGACTGGGAGGGGGCAGCCACACACACAGAGAAAGAGAGAGTGACAGAGAGAGAGAGAAAGTGGGTGACAGAGAGAGAGAGAGAGAGTGAGTGACAGAGAGAGAGAGTGGGTGACAGAGAGAGAGAGTGGGTGACAGAGAGAGAGAGTGGGTGAAGAGGGTGGGGGTGAGGGGGTGGTTGACTAACTGACACACATTTGGCTGACTGACACATGGGTTGATTGGGTGGGTTGACTGACTGACATGTGGTTGGGTGACTGACTGACTGTTATGTGGGTGGGTGACTGACTGACATGTGGGTGGTGGGTGACTGACTGACACCTGGGTGGGTGACTGAAGGGTGGGTGGGTGACTGGGTTGGTGTCTGTATACACACTGTCTCACACACTGCCACTGATACACACAGACACTGGGAGGGGGCAGTCATACACACACTGGGGGGGGGGCAGTCACACACACACACAGACTGGGAGGGGGGCAGTCACACAGAGAGAGAGAGAGATAGAGTGACAGAGAGAGAGAGAAAGTGGGTGACAGAGAGAGAGAGAGAGTGGGTGACAGAAAGAGAGAGTGGGAGTCAGAGAGAGAGAGAGCGTGGGGGACAGATAGAGAGAGTGGGTGACAGAGAGAGAGAGTGGGTGACAGAGAGAGAGAGTGGGTTACAGAGAGAGAGTGGGTGACAGAGAGAGAGTGGGTGACAGACAGAGAGAGTGGGTGAGAGAGAGAGTGGGTGAAATGGATGGGGGCTGCGGGGGTGGTTGACTGACTGACACGTGGGTGGGTGACTGACTGTTACATGGGTGGGTGACTGACTGACACGTGGGTGGGTGAATGACTGTTACGTGGGTGGGTGACTGACTGACTGACAAGTGGGTGGGTGACTGACTGACTGACACGTGGGTGGGTGACTGACTGACACCTGGTGGGTGACTGACGGATGGGATGGGTGGGTGTCTGTATACACACTGTCTCATACACTGCCACTGATACACACAGACACTGGGAGGGGGCAGTCACACACACACACAGAGACTGCGAGAGGGGCAGTCACACACACACACACACACAGACTGAGAGGGGGCAGTCACACACACACAGAGACTGGGAGGGGGGCAGTAACACACACACACACACACACACACACACACACACACTGGGAGGGGGCATCACACACACACACACACATACACACACAGTGGGAGGGGACAAACACACACACAGACTGGGAGAGGGGCAGTCACACACACACACACACACAGACTGAGAGGGGGCAGTCACACACACACAGAGACTGGGAGGGGGGCAGTAACACACACACACACACACACACACACACACACACACACACACACTGGGAGGGGGCATCACACACACACACACACATACACACACAGTGGGAGGGGACAAACACACACACAGACTGGGAGAGGGGCAGTCACACACACACACACACTGGGAGGGGGCATCACATACATACACACACACACACAGTGGGAGGGGGCAGACACACACAGACTGGGAAAGGGGCAGACACACACACACACACACACACACAGACAGACACACAGACTTGGAGGGGGGCAGTCACACACACACACACACTGGGAGGGGGGCAGACAGATACACTGGGAGGGACGGACACCCACCCCAGGAAGTGAGGATCCATCAGCCAATTACCACAATAATCAATAAAAAACTGGAATAATGACATCAAATGCAAATCCTGTTATGTAATGAATGATGTTGACAGGCGTCATGGGGCTTACCGGGGAGTGAAGTGCCACAGTACAGAGCCAGTAGTAGTGAGGCTTTCCTTCACTCTGACGGCAGTTTCAGTTGCCAGCTGTTTGCTGGGAGCCTTCCTTCTGGTGAATATGCGGACACACACACACACCAGCTCACTACATCCGCCCCCAGTACTAAGCCCTGCCCGGCACTCTCTGACCTCCAACCAATCCCCTGCTTCTACTCTAAAGCCCCGCCCCCCGGCATTCTACTATTGGAAAAAAAAATACTCATGGCTGCCTCCTCACGCTGCCGCCCCCGCGCACCGCCGTCGACTCGCGCACGGGACATGGGGTAAAACCCGGGACATTTCCGGAACGGACCGTCACCCAGGACAGCCCAGAAAAAAATGGGACTGTCCCGGCAAAACCGAGACGACTGGTCACCCTACCTCTGTTGCCAGAAACAATACAATAAAAATACAATCTAATGGCCCCTAACCCCTTAACCATCATAGAGGTTATAAACTGTATAAACTGCTATAGTAATTAAGGGGTTAACCCACCCTCCCCTGGAACTTACCAGGGAGACCTAACCACCCACCCAGGTCCACTATACCCACCCTGAACTCATTGATTGTTACAATTATATATCATGCCATATAATATGGGCATAAGCCATTATAGCAGTTAATGGGCAACCTAATCGAAAAGCATGAAGGCCAAAAATACACTATTAATAAAAAAGATACTCAAGCACCTAAAGACCCCAACAATAAAAGAACAAAAAAGCTTAATAGTAAGTCACATCAATAACATTTATCTATCTCCAAAAACAGCAAAATAATAAAAAATCTGTTATTCCAAAACATAAGAATACAATTCAATAAACACCTAGCCAAGCAAATTATTCAAAAAATAAAACCACTAGCCAAACAAGCAATTAATACATAAAAGCACTAGCCAACAAATCAATTAAAACCAGTAGCCAACAAAAGTTAAATAAATAATTGAAAATGATAAACAATCTGAAAATGAAATGAAAACTAGCCATTGAAATTACAAACAATTTAAGCCAAACAATAAACAGAAAAAGAAAAAACAACAATCAATAAAAAAAAAGCATTTGCCAATAATGCGTTGGCTGTCACTGTATTTATCTGTACCCTAAATGGGCACAGATTAATACAGCATGACTCAATGGTCAATGAAAAACATAAAAAGAAACAAATACAATCAAAAAACCTGTCAAATTAAAATTGCATACACTCAATATTTTTCTTACCTTTAGAACCGTTTTTCTTCCGAATTCCGGTGTTTCTGCAAGCTCTTGTACCACAACGTCATCAAAGTCAATCCAACGCCATCCACCTTGTAGATCCCGAACAGGTAACACAATTCTTCTTTCTTTTATCTTCTATCACCTTCTTCTATCGTCATCTGTCATTATTTCTTTGTTTTCTTTAATCTTCTGTCTTCATCTGTCAATCCAACCTCATGGTACGTCCCAATGGATGTTGTCGCGTCGTCTTCTTCCTGTTAAATGAGGCTTTTTCGAGAGGCTTGCTGGGAAGGGTGCGCTGATGGTATTTCAAGCGCTGACCCCGTGACGACATCCAATAAGAAAAGAGCGGGCTGGAAATAACCAAGCTGATTCGGCAGAACAGCTGACCAATCGTAATGGTCTGAATACAAAATCAATAATAATTATAGACAAATGACCTATAGGTGGCAGAGAGGGATTAGTGACATAAAGATATATATACTTATGAGAATAATGAACATGCAGGAGTCCTGCTGCTAAATCGCCACACAGCTGAAACATAACAACTAAGTCTAAAAAGCTATAACTATCATAATCACACACATGCTACTACTGACACACTATATAATACTATCACTCAAACGAACTAACTAAACCACTAACTCACACACTACCTACATAAGCTCACGTACACACAGCCTCCATCTAGCTCTGACAAATGAGTGAATAAACTCACACACTGACACAAACACACACTCCCTAAAATAATACTACTGACACACACACATATAATCCAATACAACTCAAATACTATAACCAATATGAATGCTCCCATATACATACACAAACTAATGTCCACACCATAGTGTTTACGAGTGAGTGCACACAAACACTCTGGGGGCTATGCACTAAGCTCCGAGCTTTCGAGCCGGCCTGAAAAAAATTAGCACGTCCGATAAAAAATGAAGCCGGTGGCGCGATTCACTAAGGCCCTCAGCCCATTTTTATCGGACGTGCCCAAAACTGGCTTATCGTGCGTGCAATGTATTTTCCCCCTGCTAGCGTTCTTAACGTACGCTAGCTGATAGAAAAAAAAAAGCCGCTTGTAACATTTGCATGGAGATTTGCCATCTCCATGCAAGGCTGTTACAGGCGATCGTACAATAAATATATACATTTTAATTATAGTGTACATGAGCAGGGGGTCTCCGGAGCTGAACAGCGTTGGTTTCCGGTCCGAGGACCACCTACTTCAGGAGATACTGGCCCCGTTATGGGGTGCCGGTATCCCCTGCAGAATTTCAATGTCCCGGTCACGTGACGCGGACGCTTGAAAGTGCAGGGGATACCGGCACCCCATAATGGGGCCTGTATCTCCTGAAGTAGGGGGTCCTCAGACCTGAAACCAACGCGGGTCAGCTCTGGAGACCCCCTGCACATCTACACTATAATTAAAATGTATATTAAAAAAAGAATTAACAAACATCAATACACGACCCCCCTCCCCCTCTCCGCCCTAACACATACAGTACAATAATGTGCAAAATTACTATTATCCAGATATGGATAATAGATTATTTGCCCATTATTAAACACTGAATTAGCATACCTAAATAAAGTCAATAAAAACAGTAGCCGGCTAATCCAATCAATACAAGCAGTAACAACATCAACAATTATTTAATTAAACCATTAACCAATGAAACCAATTAATTCCTAAACCAACTCAAAATGAATAGTAACACTAACCAATCAAACCAATTAATTACAACATTAATAAATGTAAACATTAAAAGACAAAGAAATACATTCAAACAATATCTGAAAGAACCATAAAACGCATTAGCTAACATAATACAACATTAACTACAAATGAACACCAATCGCAAACATTTTATTACATTAAGCATGAAAAAAACAAACAATCACATCCACATAAGAAACTGACATTAAAAAAACCAACAGCAATACCAAGCCAGAAATGCCCCCCAAATATTGTCATAATAATGTATTAATCTGTACCCTAAAGTGGTACAGATTAATATATTATCAGTCAATGTGCCTCCCCCAAAAAAATCAAAAATCACATCCAATCAAAAACCCTGTAAAAAAAGACATTTACAAACATTCTATATATTACTTACCATTAGAAGCGGTGGCCCTCCGACTCCCGGGGAAACAGGAAGCTCACGTACCTTGAAGGCCTCCAACAGCATCCGATGCCATCCGCCATGAAGATCCGGATCAGGTACCCCAATCTTCTTTTTTCAATCACCTTCTTCTATCTTTATCTGTCACCATTTCTTGTTCTTCTTTATCTTCTTTCTTCATCTGTCAATCCAAAATCCCCCATGTTAAATCCCAGCCGATGCTATCTCGTCGGCTTCTTGGGCTCAAATGAGGTGTCACAGCCTTAAATAGGGCTTGTGACGTCACATTTAGCCTCAAAATGGTTAACAGCCGCCTGATTGGCTGTTCAAACCATGTTCTATCTTATGAATGTTGGTGGAGAAATCTGAAAACCAGCACATCAACCACCGCTTACTCTAATGGCAAACATCACAAATTTACAACTTGCAAACAACTACTCAAATTTCTACTGATACTGCCACTCTTTAGAAGGTGTCGTGGGAGACCAGGCATGTACACCTTTTATACTGGGATCATAACATTGAGCAAAACAAGATGGTAAAACAAATTGTCATTTATTCACTTAAAATAGGCTAACACAGTGAAACACAAAATACATGAGAAAGACACATACTAGGGGTCTGGGGCAAAGAACTAGACTTTCCTACAGTGTAGTTGAAATAAACGAAGAACCAAAGTTTTTAGTTGACCGGGACTCAGCCCAAAATGTCCTGGAACTCCAATCGGCATAAAGTTCCTGATGCCACCACTCTCTTACTTCCGGAGGTGCTGAAATACCTTGACCGGGAGTTCATCCCAAACGTCCTGGAACTGTTTTTGGCTTGCAATCCTAGCCGCGACCGCTATGTTCAATTCTCAGAATTTGGCCCTGAAAAGTGGAACTTAGAAAAAAATCTGCCATGAAATTTCTGAAGCAGGCTTGCTGCTATTTCTCCAAGAGCATCTTTTGGTACATTCAAATTTGCTGCTGACGTTCTGGTGCTTAGAATTTGATCTCCGGATTGGCTGAAGGTTTCTTATAGTATTTCAAAGTTCATTCATGAAATACTGCAGTCAATCCGAGCATGGGAAATGTTCTACCAGCCAATCTGAAGCCGGGCAAGTGGATCTTCTGCATCAGCCAAGGGCATGTGCAAGCTTGCCACCTCAGTCACTTGGTATTCAGTAGCCACCCACTGGTTTAGGATCCTCACAGTCTGGGAAAGGCAAATGGTAGTCCGAGGATTTCCATTCATCCCAGAATGTGAGTGCTCAAGCCCAAATGCTCTTCACACCTCTGGCATCCTCTGTGGCTTTCATGTCCGATGTCTGAGTAGACACAGTGGCACCAAGCTGGTAGCCCAGTGACTCACCCAGAACATCAGTCTGGAAAGACCCAGCTCATAATACCGTGCACAAGCATATATGTACTTTAAACACACTGTTTAATAAACCATACATTTATAAGTCTTATGGGTATGGGGACTAGAATAAGAAGTTTGCACTTTATTCCTTACTAGCCATATTCGTCACACACTATATTAGACTTAAACTTTCAAATCCTCACAACCTTATCTATGTTAGAGCACCCCCAGAACCCCTATACCGGGTTCTGGGTGACCTGGGCATTAACTGAGCACACCCCTTAACCTAGGGACCCCTTTACCATTCCAGTGGCACCTCACATCCCTATGCCCCATTTACCTTTCTGGTCTGTGCAGAAGCAGGGAATCCTAGTGGTGAGTCGCGCAATCGTTTTCAAGGGGAGATTTTGCCGGAACAATGTGCCTATAGGTATACGGGATTCCGACCTAATTCCCGGGTACATTTTTGGGATATCCAGCAACTCTGGGCCCCGACTAGCTAGGCACATTATAACAACTTTTCTGCTCCCTGTACCCAGAGACTCAGAAGTGTATTCAAATATTCTTTCAGATAAAGTTAATATAATGTGCTTTTTACATTCGGAACCGATGTCCTAACAGGCTACCCAAGCTAACCCATAGGCGCCGGTAAGGCTGCTGGAAATCAGAGTTCAAAGCAACCAAAGGATGCCCAGAGGTGTGAATAGAATTTGGTCAATGGGTAAAGGCGGAGTACCAGGTCCGAAGATCAATGGCAGTCCTCCAGGATGCCACTTGTTCTGCCAGACATGGTGGAGTCTGCCCATCAGGGGACATTGAGATAGCCAGGTAGAGAGGTGGCAGGCTTGCACATGTCTCTTGGCTATTGCAGATTTCCTGCTGACCCGACTTTTCTAGCTGGCATGGCTCTGATTGGCTGCTTTGGAAAGTTCCCACACATTGATAGGCTGTTCAGTTTTGTGAATGAAACTGAAAATACTACAAGAATCTATGAGCCAATCAGATTCACTATCTCCGGTAGTAAGAGCGCGGGTGGGCTTTTCAAAGTTGCTTCTGTGCAAATAGCAGAGCAACCAGCTTTGATTTTGAATCTGAAAAGCCTGCCCACCAGAGTCAAAGTCCAGCTTTTTGGGATCAAGTTCTCAGAAACGAACATAGCGGTTGTGGCTGGGATTTTATGCCAATTAGAGTTCCAGGAGATTTGGACTAACTCGCGGTCAGGAGGGACCAAGTTCTCAGAACAGAACGTAGCAGTGGTGTATGGAAATTTATATCGATTTCGGTTCCAGGAGATTCCGGGCTAAGTTTTTGTCAGGCTAAAACTCTCCTATAGAGTTCTAGTTTTCAACCCCAGTCCCAAAATAAGTGTGTCTTTTTGTCTGTATTTTGTGTATCAAGCGAATTTATGCCGAAAAAACTACAATTTATTTCATTACCTTGTTTTGCTCAATGAATGATCCAGGTAAAAAGGTGTAAATAACCTGGTCTCCTGTGACAATCACTCTTACCCAAATGTTCCCGGACTTGAATATTTGTTATTACTTCTACAATGTTTGATATTACCAAACCCAGTATTGCCCCTCTTCTGGCTGGTTCCTTATTAATTTGGGTCATGCAATTGTCTTTAAGCACTCCCTAAAAACCTGTTTCCTTTTGTTGTAATTCTAATCTCATTGACCCAGTCTATGTCTGGAATAAAATCACCCATTATGGAAACATGATATAGTTTTGATTCCTTCTCCATTTTGGTTTACTCAATCTCACAGTTATTTGGTGGTTTATATCATATCAAAACAAATATTTTCTTTATACTTTTACCTCTACTGCTAATTTCTATCTACAAGGTCTTTACATTTTCATCATTCCCTTCATAAACATTTCCCCTTAGAATAGGTTTGTAATAGGGACTTATCCCTGTTTAAATAAAGTGGCCTTAGAGCTCTGAAAATCTGAATTGCAGCCACTCAATTAACGTCTCCACTTAGACTAATAAGAGCTTTGCAAAAAGCCTCATGTGAGACACAGGAGAGAGATTTCCACAATTGGGCTGACACAGGAAAGCAGAGAAGCCACCACACAGACACTGTCTTGAGCACAAAGGCTGTGCTGAGATAAAGACACCCAGACACCCAGAGACCTATATTTCCTGGACACAGAGAATTCAGGAACCTGCCAGAGACTGACATGGAGGGCCACCTGCTTAAGGTACCTGCTGAGACTTTGGGGTGATATGCTGATAATGGGAATACCCCTTCAGTCCTGCAGATAGGGTTTGGGGAAGTAAATTAGCCCTTATAAAGAGATGGGGGTTTGATATTTTGTTCTTTTTGTATGTTTTGCCTGGATAAAGGAACAGGCTCAATAAAGCCAAGACATAATTTCACCCAAATTGGTCTCCATTATATGTACCTCTGCACACATCTCTTACAAGGTTTTAGATCCGGTTTAACATATAAGCATACTTTACCTCCTCTTCTATTGGCTTGATCCATTCGAAAAAGGGAATAACCCTCTAAATTAACTGCCCAATCATGAGTTTCATCCCACCATTTTTCAGTAATGTCTATGGGCCTCATGCACTAAGCGCCGAAAACATGCATTCGCCAAGTGCTCCCTATCGGCATGATTTTGGCGATTTGCCCTCGCAGTATTCAGTAAGGGCCGAATCCATGCCGAATCCCTGCCGAATCACTGCGAAAGCAAAACGCCGATGAGCCGGTGATAAAAAAAGCCTGGCTTCCGATAGCCAGGCGATAGGCCGTTTCTGCCGATATGTGTTTGCAGCAGAGAGAGATCTGCCGCTCTCTCTGCGCAAACATTGGCAAAATAAAAACATATCAAAACAACTTTTATTCATATTGTACATGTGCAGGGGGTCTCCGGAGCTGAACCGCATTGGTTTCAGGTCCGGGGACCCCCTGCTTCCCAAGATACAGGCATCTTTATGAGGTGCCGGTATCCCTCTGCATTTAAATGTCCTGATCACGAGACCGCAGAATGTAAACAAAGCAAAGGGATACCGGCACCCCTTAAAGTGGCCTGTATCTCGGGAAGCAGGGGGTCCCCGGACCTAAAACCAAAGCGGTTATCTCCGGAGACCCTCTGCACATCTACACTATGAGTAAAACACACATATAAATAAACAATCATTCCTTACCTTAGCGGCTATCCGCTATGGTAATTAAGCAGCCTTAATGTATTTTTAATAATATTGAGCGGCAGCAGAGGGTCCCCTGAGCTGAACCGCATTGATTTTTGGCTCATGGACCCTCTGCTTCCCGAGTTACAGGCCCCGGTTTGGGGCATCGGGTGCCAGTGTCGCCGCCATCTTTATAGAGCCCACGTCGCGTCTTGGATGGCGGCGACACTGGAACCGATGCCCCAAACCGGGGCCTGTAACTCGGGAAGTAGGGTGTCCCTGAGCCACAAATCAATGCGGTTCAGCTCAGGGGACCCCCTGCTTCCGCACAATATTATTAAAATACATTAATGGTGCTTCATTACCATAGCGGATAGCCGCTAAGGCAATGAAGGGGTTAAGGCATAATACAGTAATGGGCAAAATTACTATTATCCACAAATGGATAATAGTGCATTTGTCCATTTAAAATACATAAAGAACAATAAATACATTAAATACATATAGCACTCACCCTTGTCCGGCTGCCACGATGAAGGCCATCCTCATCTTCATCACCGTCCATGCCCCCTCCGATGCTGCAAAACAGAAACAAGAATAAAAACATCCAATGTAATGTCCCCTAACCCCTTAATCACCATAGCGGTTATTAACCACTACAGTCATTAAGGGGCTAACCCACCCTCACCCACCACTCGGGAGGCCTACATACCCTCCCCCACTAACCACCCACCCCGTGAGGCCTAACCACCCTCACCCAATACCCAGCCGGGAGGTCTACCCACATAACCTTGGGGCCAATACCCCCTACCCCCACCCCCAGTACCCACAATAAAAACAATACACTGCCCCACAATACACATCATTCTATTTATTAAATACATTACCCACCCCCTGTGCCCCCTCATAAATACATGATTTATCCTTTTACATACAGGGTTCATACCCCAGGCCCACGCGAGTCCCCGGTGGGCCTGACAGAACTACAGGTTACCAGCAACTTGTTTCATACAGGTTCTGGAGGCCTGTTGGTGGGTCCCGCCAGGCGCCAGGGCCCCCAGGTGGTCTCCGCGGGTCACCGTGGTCCACAATTGGGTCCCCACGGTAGGCCCGCGGATGTCTGGTAGCCCGGGGTCAGATCCACAGGTGTCTGCGGGGCCTCAGATGGTTCCCATGGGGGTCTGGGGACCCAAGGGTGGGCACTACGAGTCCACGGTGCCCCCACAGATGTGGGACCACCGGTTCTTCCCCGCAGACTATGGGTCCACGGTGCCCCCACAGATGTGAATGTAAAATAAATAAACCTGACCTATACATTCAATACATCAATCCCCCCTCCAACACCTACAGTACAATAATGTGCAAAATAACTATTATCCAGATAGGGATAATAGATTATTTGCCCATTATTAAACACATTAACTAGCATATTAAAATAAATAAAGTACTACTGACCTCATCAATAAGAAGACCCCGTTGCAGCAAAATCCTTGTCTTCCGTTGCCCACAAAATACATAGCCAATACATAGCCAATACATTGCAATTACATTCAGATATCAATTAACCCCTTACTCACCTTATCGGATAATAACTGCAAAGGTAATTAAGGGGTTAAGCCACCCTGGCCCGATACCCACCCTTCACCCATTAATTTGTACAGTGGCTTCATCATGCAACTATATATATACACATAAATATATATATATATAGAGAGAGAGAGAGAGAGATACACTATAAACCAATATACAAATAAATGTAGAAGGGTTATCAAAAACATGCTCTACTACAAATACCACTTCTCCATACAGACACAGTACTATAAAATTAATTTCCTTAAAAAATCCAATCTCATCTTCCAATCAAAATCCTCAAAAGCCTCAAATGCCACTCAAAACATTGCATTTACATTGTATACATGATGCATACAATCTATGCACCATGTACATTCTGCAAATGAATGTTAACAATAACATATTACAAACAAAATACCAATACATCCAAACAAGTATACTATTTAAACCAATCCAGTAACCATAAATCAATTAGCATTCATTAATTAAATCACTAAACAATTTAAATTCCATCCATAACAATTAAACAATTAACTAATTCAATCGTTGAACAGAACAAGTTATCCTCAGACAAAATCTAAGTACCAAAAAAAATACAATATACAAAACAAGCTTTTAAAACCACATAATTTCTTACCCTGTATGTATATATCGATCTAATCAAAAAATATATCAATGGCGCTCTGCTTAGTGTGTGTGGTGTATATAAAATGACAAATAAATAATAATACAACCAGTTGCGTAGATAGTCTCCTTTGGGTAGGTGCTCCACATGTGAGAGGTGACCATGTAAGGAAAAAAATCAAAACATAGTGTAATACTGTTAAACATACATACAGACATATAACATGAGACAGACGCTGAGAACAACAGGTGACCAATTACAAACACATTTAATAAAATATATCATTAAAATACATGATACATTATTTCTATTTATAAAAACAAGAAATAGAATCTGGTGGGACACTCCAACTCAAGGGGGGGTACCTGCTTACCAAATGCAAGAAGGTATCAAGCGGTGGATATTGTAAGAGTATCCCCTCTATGGATGGCTGCTGCTGCTGCAATGATGTCCTGGGCTCACACGTGTGGCTTCCTACGTGGCTGGTAATCACTCACTCTGCTCGTGGAATCTGCCTCCGTTCGCGGTAGACACGCGGTGCAAGCGTGTGTGCAGATGGCTGCAGTCCCTTCCTGCACGACCGCTCACAGCGCGCCAAACCAGGCAGGTTCAAATGCGGTGTATGCGCGGATGGATACACGGCCGGGATCACCAACCCACAGGCAGCAGTTTTCAAAGTCCAAGGGGGATAGGATTCGGCACCGAGTCTGGAGGTCCTGTCAGAAACACCCTTCGCGTTTCGAAAGACAAGCTTTCTTCCTCAGGGGTAGACGTTTACCCCAGCTTGTTTTGTATATTGTATTTTTTTGGTACTTAGATTTTGTCTGAGGATAACTTGTTCTGTTCAACGATTGAATTAGTTAATTGTTTAATTGTTATGGATGGAATTGTTGAGAGAGAGAGAGAGAGAGAGAGAGAGAGAGAGAGAGAGAGAGAGAGAGAGAGAGAGAGAGAGAGAGAGAGAGAGAGAGAGAGAGAGAGAGAGAGAGAGAGAGAGAGAGAGAGAGAGAGAGAGAGAGAGAGAGAGAGAGAGAGAGAGAGAGAGAGAGAGAGAGAGAGATATGTTAAAGTAGCTAGAAATGTGTATCAAAGAAAATACACTAAAGAGTCCCTTTTGCAGGCGCACCGCAGACCTTTATAGTATATACGGTCAGGGGTGAATGTAGTAAATACTGTTAGTTTTATTTCATTTTAATTTGTCAACGTGTAATTAAAACAGTATATAGTGTAATTCTATATACTCTAATAAAAATAGACAGCTAACGTCTATTCGGTCTCTACCATGCGTCTCCTTTAGCTCCTATGTACTAATCTATTTGATATAGTAAATGATGTCTATTTTTCTTCTGGTCCCTGCATCCCTGTCTGAAGCTCTCGTATCCGTGGTATGTACAGATGGACAGATAAAGATCCTGTGTGTATATTAATTCTATGTTCAGATAGTCCCACCTGATCCCTCGTTTAAGTGGGTTAGGCTTTCGGTACATGAGACCATTGCTCCACTGTAGGAGTCTGTTCCCTGTATCCCTGTTTTCACATTTCTAGCTAAGTATGTATGTGTTTAGACATTAATTGGGGGGGGGCACAGAATTGGTACTGCAGGCCTGCGGGTAACACCCGAGGGCCCCCCGCCGGCCTCTAGTTTCATTGAATCCACATTTAAAGACTTCTGATTTAATTGACTAGTAACTGCATCCTTTAAAAAATATTTTTTTAATGCTAGTTTTTGTGCAAACTTGTGAACATCAATGTGGATGTTGAAGCTGTTGGGGCCGCATATTGGTGCAAATGTAAGCCCCTTGCCTAACACCCGTTTTTCTACTGGAGTCAGGATGTGTCGACTAAGGTTAAAAATGTTTTGATATGTCTTACTATTGCTTAACTTATTTCTATTAATACCTCCTCTTCTCCCTCTGGTGCATTTTTTCTTTTTTTGTAATTCATGGGTGGCTGTACTTCTAGACTGGTTTTCTTTATTTCTACCTGGGGAAAGATGTGCTCCCTTTCCTTCCTCCACTCTAAAAAAGAAAAATTGGATTTAACCCCCGGAGTGGGCAAAGGAGTATATGACGCACTGTCAGGTTCACTCTCTGACTCGATTTCTGATAGCACATGATATTTGTTACTAGACAGACTTACTTCGATGTTAGATGCTGTTGCTATCTGTGCGTCATATAATTCTTTAGCTCTTTTTTGTTTGAGATACTGACTCGTATCATGTTGGGGCAATACCCTTTGTGGTTGGGGGATGGGAACTGGAATGGGTATAAGAGGTAGTTGGTGTGGTTTCCTTGACCTAAGTACACAAGTACATTGGAGGGGGGGGGGATCAGCTACAACAGATCAGTAGGCGTGAAGCTTACTGGATCGATGAGCTGAAAACCCTCTCTCCAAATGGACTTAACATAGACTTCGACCTGGGTGTCTTTCTTAAATAAAAGTTATTTTTATACAAGTTTTTATAATATATTAATAAGTTTTATAAGATAAAATATATATCTATATCAAGGGTTTTTAACATTAAGTATTTATTATAGTGTTCTGTAAAGTATTCAATAACCTTGAACACTTTTTTAATAAATTTACATTAGCCAACAATTAGTATTTTTTAATATTTGTTTTATAAAAGACATTAATATATAGATACAGGAATTAACTGCATCATTAGTTAACTTATATATATTATATGCAGTGTTGGTGCAAAACTGTGCAACATGAACAGTGGATAGGTAAACATCTAGAAGTTGTGAATGAATTATAATTGATTTTACACCTTGATTGTCAGGATCATGTGCATATGATATGTATTTGTAGATAGTTTTATGTTATATGTTGTCTCTGTGTATGTTAGGCTGCCATTGCTTAGCACAGCCATGAGTGACAGGATGAATAACCAATCACAATTGCCACAAGATCAATGTAAGAGACTATTTATCTCCACCAATTGTGTCCCACCTGCTACTACATAAGGAAAGCTCGGACTGTGCTAATCACCCCCTGAAGAAGTGCGCATGCGCACGAAACGCGTTGGGTGTTTTAGAGATCATTTGGAGAGTGAACACTACAAGGAGCAGACCTCAGCATCAATCCCCAGTTCTAGCGGACGGCAGAGACGTGCAGCAAGGAGTAAGCGGCGGCGAACAGCTCCACCCAGCGAGTGACGTCAGTATAGACGAAAAATCTCGCGAGGGTTGGCCTGCAGGGACGCCAAGCCCGAGAGTGATCGGAGGAAGCGCCGGCGGCCATTACAGAAGCACCACGCGCCCGAGAAAAGCTGAAACCGGACTGCACCTCCTGTTATACTGCGTGAACATTTTTGGATTGCTGTAAGTAGGATTCCGGTTTTACACACCGGATCCTGGACCTGCTCCCTAGTTCATTGTCCTTTTTAGTAATTGTTCTAAAAAATCTCTGTTTTATTGTCAGCCTTTCTGTTAGTGTTGTTAGTGGTGTAAGTCTTGTATGTGTGAGTTACATGTTTTTCATATGCAGTGTCACGCTATGATTTCTCTCTTTATCTTCCCTGCATTATATACCATGATTGCTGCTGTGGAGTCTGCTGTCTAACTACCGGATCACCGTCATTGGACACTGCAGTATTTCTTTGAACTTATTATCGTTTTTGGACACTTGAGGCGCCGGTCTGTATTGTATCTCTGTTTTTCACTAACTGTGTTTGGGTTAGGTTTTTTTTCCTGGCAGCCGTTCTATATTTAGTCAATTATCACATTGTGTTTATATTGTGTATTATTCTTTTAATTTTTTATTGATAGCGCTATTCACACCATTCTTTTTCCCCAGTCACTGTTTTTCCAACACAGGTGTAGCAGCTTCAAAATAATATTATAACACTGTAGTTTAGTCAATATAGGTATTCAACACATTTAATTATGAGCACGTTATTTCAATCACGCACACGGAGGAATATCAATGTAGATCTTATCTTTAATGATCCTCATACAGGCATACCCCGTTTTACATACACTCGCTTTACGTACACTCACTAGTACGTACATTTTTTTTTTGTTGCACCTTACCCCGTGTACGTACGCGTGCTTCGCGAGTACGGACACCAGGGGGCAGCGTGCGCACCTCAACACTCCTGCAACCTCCTTCATGCTCGATCTCCCTCTGCCCTCCGATCTGTCTCTGTTCCCCCTCCCATCTGTCTCTGTTCCCCCTCCCATCTGTCTCCGTTCCTCCTGCATAAATCTCCAGCTTAACCTGCAGCTTAACAGCAATTCTGCCCGCACTTACTGCAGCCCGTGATTCTGCTTCCTCCGATCCCCCGCTCCTCCCCCCTCCTCCCTCCTCAGAGCTCGCTCCTGTCTGCTGTGAGGGGGAGGAGAAGATCGTCTGCTGCAATCTTTGCTTGTGTGTGTGTGTGTGTGTGTGTGTGTGTGTGTGTGTGTGTGTGTGTGTGTGACAGTGTGTGTGACTGAGTGACAGTGTGTGTGACTGAGTGACAGTGTGTGTGACTGAGTGACAGTGTGTGTGACTGAGTGACAGTGTGTGTGACTGAGTGACAGTGTGTGTGACTGAGTGACAGTGTGTGTGACTGAGTGAGAGTGTGTGACTGAGTGAGTGAGTGTGTGACTGAGTGAGTGAGTGTGTGACTGAGTGAGAGAGAGTGAGAGACTGAGTGAGAGAGAGTGAGTGACTGAGAGAGAGAGAGACTGACTTAGAGAGACTGAGTGAGAGAGAGAGAGAGAGTGAGAGAGAGAGAGAGAGTGAGAGAGAGAGAGAGAGTGAGAGAGAGAGAGAGAGAGAGTGAGAGAGAGAGAGAGAGTGAGAGAGAGAGACTGACTGAGAGACTGACTGAGTGAGAGAGAGAGACTGCGAGAAGGAGAGAGAGACTGCGAGGAGAGAGAGACTGCGAGAAGGAGAGAGAGACTGCGAGAAGGAGCGCGTGACTGCGAGAAGGAGAGAGAGACTGCGAGAAGGAGAGAGAGACTGCGAGAAGGAGCGCGTGACTGCGAGAAGGAGAGAGAGACTGCGAGAAGGAGAGAGAGACTGCGAGAAGGAGCGCGTGACTGCGAGAAGGAGAGAGAGACTGCGAGAAGGAGAGAGAGACAGCGAGAAGGAGCACGTGACTGCGAGAAGGAGAGAGCTGCTATACAGTACTGACCTGCGTGCGCGCCTCTCACCTATTTGCTTGCTCCCATTCATTTTATTTGAATAAAGCCTATTGTATTTATTTTGGTTACAAATGCCTTATTTACATCAGTTATGCACATATATGACGATTGCAGTACAGTACATGCATCGTAAAGTGGAAAAAAAGTAGTGCTTCACTTTAAGTACATTTTCACTTTACATACATGCTCCGGTCCCATTGCGTATGTTAAAGCGGGGTATGCCTGTACTGTCCTTGCAGTTGAACCAAAAATGGCTGGATTTCAACCAATTCTAATACAATTAGAAAAAACTCTAGTTGCAGAAAGCCGACAATGGTGGGAGGTTACAACCCTAAGTAAATATCTAGAGAACCACCGAATCCCACGAGGACTAAGAGTCCAAAAAGTACCAACCGTGGATACACAAAATATATCATTCGTGAAAGAGTGGAATGATACTCTTGACCAGTGTTCTTTTTCGTTGATGAAAATGCTTATACATCAGCGTAAAAAATCACTGATACAATTAGACAATGAAATTGAAGAATTAAAAATAAAACTTGACCCGTATCTAAATGATAGAGAACTTCTGGACATGGAACCCACAGTTAAAAAACGACTAGATCAGATTGAACTAGAAATAGTGGGCACCAAACAGAGCAAGTTCTTTAGAGATAAGAACGATTATGATACGGGCCGTCAGAGGACCTGGAATAGAAAAACTAAAGATGAACAAATTAAACAACAGGAACAGCGGAATAGTAATTCTCATGTGGGGACCAAGCGAAGTAGGATTGAGAAGAGCAATCCTACTTCTAACAGTAATAATAATAGGTCAAGGAAACCAAACCAACTACCTCTTATACCCATTCCAGTTCCCATCCCCCAACCACAAAGGGTATTGCCCCAACATGATACGAGTCAGTATCTCAAACAAAAAAGAGCTAAAGAATTATATGATGCACAGATAGCAACAGCATCTAACATCGAAGTAAGTCTGTCTAGTAACAAATATCATGTGCTATCAGAAATCGAGTCAGAGAGTGAACCTGACAGTGCGTCATATACTCCTTTGCCCACTCCGGGGGTTAAATCCAATTTTTCTTTTTTAGGGTGGAGGAAGGAAAGGGAGCACATCTTTCCCCAGGTAGAAATAAAGAAAACCAGTCTAGAAGTACAGCCACCCATGAATTACAAAAAAAGAAAAAATGCACCAGAGGGAGAAGAGGAGGTATTAATAGAAATAAGTTAAGCAATAGTAAGACATATCAAAACATTTTTAACCTTAGTCGACACATCCTGACTCCAGTAGAAAAACGGGTGTTAGGCAAGGGGCTTACATTTGCACCAATATGCGGCCCCAACAGCTTCAACATCCACATTGATGTTCACAAGTTTGCACGAAAACTAGCATTTAAAAAAATATTTTTTAAAGGATGCAGTTACTAGTCAATTAAATCAGAAGTCTTTAAATGTGGATTCAACGAAACCACATAGCAATTTTAAAGTAAAGTCCACTTTTTATCCAAAATTTGCCCAAGGACATCTGGTCAACTCCTTTGTGGAGATAGTAACCAGGGAATTGGAAGAGTCTAGTAGGACATATAAAATCCACAGAGATAATTTCAATACTAACGAAAAACTAGCCTTACAACAATTGGAGGACAATAAGAGGATAGTTATAAAACCTGCTGACAAAGGGGGAGGTATAGTGGTCATGGATACTGAGTATTATCTCCAGGAGTCTATGAGACTGCTTGGAGATACAGACACATACCTCCCCCTTTCAAGTAATCCCCTTAAACAATTTGAAATTCAGCTGACTAATTTGCTAAATAAAGGTCTCAAGGATGGAGCTATAACACAACAAGAATTAGAATTTTTGGATGTACAATTTTCACATACTCCCATCTTTTACTTTATCCCAAAAATACACAAGATCACTACACAACCCCCTGGCAGACCTATCATTTCAGGTATTGGATCACTTACTTCAACCTTATCTTTATTTATAGATCATCACCTTCAACCTTTGGTACATCAGGTCCAGTCCTACCTGCGTGACACAACACATGTCCTCCAGATACTTAGGGATCTGGAATGGAAGCCTGAGTACACTTGGGTGACAGCGGATGTCACCTCACTGTACACTACTATCAATCATGCCAAAGGCTGTAAGGCAGTATCACGCAGGTTAGAATTGGACGTCACTACATCACCAGCACTTAAAAGATTTTTAGTCGATAATATTAATTTCATTTTAACGCACAATTATTTTCAATTCAATTCACAATTTTTTTTGCAGACCTGTGGAACGGCGATGGGCACAAGGTTTGCCCCAAGTTATGCGAATCTATTTATGGACGGTTGGGAAAAAGATTTTATTTGGAACAACTGTCCATTTGGGGCTCACCTTGTGCTCTGGCGCCGTTTCATAGATGATATCATTTTTGTGTGGTCAGGGAGCCAGGAGCAATTGGAGTTGTTTTTTGAGTATCTAAACTCTAACGATAGGGATTTAAAGTTCACTTTTAATTACAGTAAGGAGCATATAGAATTTTTGGACCTCGGCATATACATCTCAGATAATAGAATAGAGACGAAAACATTCTTTAAGCCAGTGCAGGCTAATAATTAACTTAGGGCAGACAGCCAGCACAATCCAAGTTGGATCCGGAATATCCCTAGGGGTCAGCTCATCCGTCTGAAGTGCAACTGTTCAAATCCTGGGGAGTATGCTCTCCAGGCAGATGAGCTGAAGGACAAGTTTAGAGATAGAGGCTATCCGGAGGAACTACTTGAGGAAGCATCTCTACAGGTAGATAAAATTGAGCGAAACACACTGTTAGAATACAATAGCAAAAAACAATTAAAAGAGTTGGAACAAACCAACGGGGTGGCATTTGTCACCCAGTATAATGAGATGGCGCCAAAGATTAGGCATATTTTTAATAAACATTGGCCCATGCTCCTTTGTGATGATGTACTATCCAAATGTCTCCCAGAGAAACCGAAAATTATTTTCACAAAAGCAGCAAATATAAAAACACGTCTAGCTCCCAGTTGCCCTCTTGACAATTCAAAACTAACGAAAGTAAGTAAAAATAAGGGCTTTTTTACATGCATTAAATGTACAGCTTGTACTTTCAGTAACAACATTAAAACATTTAAATCTAATGTAACAGATAAAATTTACACTATAAAAACATTTATTAACTGCCACTCCACTTTTGTGATATATTTATTGCAGTGCCCTTGTGGCCTACAATATGTAGGTAGGACAGGCAGGTGCTATCAAAGAAGAATATATGAGCACATTTACAACATTAGACGAGGTTTAGCCACACATAGTGTTTCGCACCATTTCAGCGTGCATCATAATAAAAGTCCTGTTGGGCTGAAATGTCAGGCTATAGAAAGTACACAAGTACATTGGAGGGGGGGGGGGATCAGCTACAACAGATCAGTAGGCGTGAAGCTTACTGGATCGATGAGCTGAAAACCCTCTCTCCAAATGGACTTAACATAGACTTCGACCTGGGTGTCTTTCTTAAATAAAAGTTATTTTTATACAAGTTTTTATAATATTTTAATAAGTTTTATAAGATAAAATATATATCTATATCAAGGGTTTTTAACATTAAGTATTTATTATAGTGTTCTGTAAAGTATTCAATAACCTTGAACACTTTTTTAATAAATTTACATTAGCCAACAATTAGTATTTTTTAATATTTGTTTTATAAAAGACATTAATATATAGATACAGGAATTAACTGCATCATTAGTTAACTTATATATATTATATGCAGTGTTGGTGCAAAACTGTGCAACATGAACAGTGGATAGGTAAACATCTAGAAGTTGTGAATGAATTATAATTGATTTTACACCTTTATTGTCAGGATCATGTGCATATGATATGTATTTGTAGATAGTTTTGTGTTATATGTTGTCTCTGTGTATGTTAGGCTGCCATTGCTTAGCACAGCCATGAGTGACAGGATGAATAACAAATCACAATTGCCACAAGATCAATGTAAGAGACTATTTATCTCCACCAATTGTGTCCCACCTGCTACTACATAAGGAAAGCTCGGACTGTGCTAATCACCCCCTGAAGAAGTGCGCATGCGAATGAAACGCGTTGGGTGTTTTAGAGATCATTTGGAGAGTGAACACTACAAGGAGCAGACCTCAGCATCAATCCCCAGTTCTAGCGGACGGCAGAGATGTGCAGCGAGGAGTAAGCGGCGGCGAACAGCTCCACCCAGCGAGTGACGTCAGTATAGACGAAAAATCTCGCGAGGGTTGGCCTGCAGGGACGCCAAGCCCGAGAGTGATCGGAGGAGGCGCCGGCGACCATTACAGAAGCACCACGCGCCCGAGAAAAGCTGAAACCGGACTGCACCTCCTGTTATACTGCTTGAACATTTTTGGATTGCTGTAAGTAGGATTCCGGTTTTACACACCGGATCCTGGACCTGCTCCCTAGTTCATTGTCCTTTTTAGTAATTGTTCTAATAAATCTCTGTTTTATTGTCAGCCTTTCTGTTAGTGTTGTTAGTGGTGTAAGTCTTGTATGTGTGAGTTACATGTTTTTCATATGCAGTGTCACGCTATGATTTCTCTCTTTATCTTCCCTGCATTATATACCATGATTGCTGCTGTGGAGTCTGCTGTCTAACTACTGGATCACCGTCATTGGACACTGCAGTATTTCTTTGGACTTATTATCGTTTTTGGACACTTGAGGCGCCGGTCTGTATTGTATCTCAGCTCCAAAACATGCCCTATAATAGCAGTGCGCAAACTGGGGGGCGCACCCCCCTGGGGGGGGCGCAAGATTGTTTAGGGGGGGGGGCGCAGGCGGCTGGTGGTGATTTTGCGAGGAGCAGAGATAAATGCAGTCTCTAGCTGCAATTTCTCTTTTGGCCATTAGGTGGTGCTGTGCTACACAGCTACTGCAGCACCTCCTTGATGCATCAGCGTGGTGAGTGTGAAAGTGGGACATGGGGAGGGTGGGTGAGAGTGGGACATGGGGAAGGGGGTGACAGTGTGACAGGGGGAGAGGGTGAGAGTGTGGGGGGTGAGTGTGAGGGGTGAGAGTGTGAGATGGGGAGGGGGTGAGTGTGGGGTGACATGGGGAGGTGGCTGAGAGTGTGAGAGTGTGACATGAGGAGGGGGGGTGAGAGTGTGAGTGTGACATGGGGAGGGGGTGAAAGAGAGACATGGGGGGGTGAAAGCGAGACATGGGGAGAGGGGGTGAAAGAGACATGGGGATGAGAGAGATACTGGAGGGAAGGAGAGAGACACTGGCGGGAGGGAGAGACAGACACTGGCGGGAGAGAGAGTGTGAGAGAGACACTGAGGGGATGGAGAGACAATGGCTGGAGGGAGAGTGTGAGAGACACTGGGAGGAGGGAGAGAGTAACAGACACTGGAGGAGGGACAGAGGGAGACACTGGGGGGAGTGAGAGAGACACTACGGGGAGGGAGAAAGAGAGACACACACACTGGGGGAGGGAAAGAGAGAGTGGGGGGAGGGTGGGGGAGACACTGAGGGGAGGGATAGAGAGACACTGGAGGGGGAGTGAGAAATACTGGGAGATGGAGAGACTGGGAGAGGAGTGTGAGACTGTGGGGAGAGAGGTCCTGGGAGGTTCTAATGTGGCGGGAAGAGAGAGATTAATAATACAGCATAAATGGGGACGCTATTAGACAAATATCATAATATTTATTTTTAAGTGATGTAATTTGCGTTTAAATACTTTTTTTGTAGTTTTTAAACACTGCAGAGTATTATGTAATCCTTATCTGTTAACCGGTTCCAGTGAGAAGGCTGTGTCCAGCCCAGGGAAAATCTTTATCCTGGGTGAGTGTCCCAGATGGTCCCAGTAGACATGTCTACTGCAGGGGTGGGCAGCCAGAACAGCCAGGGTCCTTCCTGGCTTGGAGAAAATCAATCTCTCCCCTTGCTGGGAAAATCAGTCTCTCTTGTGCAGGGTACTTCCTGCCTTTTTAAACCGTCATTTAGGAGTGCTTTCTTAATTAGTACCAGTTCCAGCAAGCTCCCATAGAGTAATTTAACCTCCTGTACACTGGAACCTATCCACTCCGCTAGCTTCTAGCCCATAAGGACAGTGACTCTGTCACAATAGTTACTAAAAAAAAATACTTAGGCTGTGGAGTCTTCTGACTGGAACATTTAAATGTAAGTAGCATAATCATCATGAATGATGCACTTCAAGATTTACATAATTTTACATACAATAAATATTTTTAAATCTATTTTTTTTCTTATATAGCACTTATAGTGGAGACCTATAGGGAAATATGAGAGTGTTTCTCATATAATAATAATATTATTATTATTATTATTCATAATAATCATAATAATCATAATAATCATAATAATCATTATAATCATTATAATCATTATAATCATTATAATAATAGGCTAGCAATTATCCACTGACACAAAGACAGCTGACACTGGGATATGAACTGGGTTGACTGGATTCAACCTTTTGTGTTCATGCTAATGGGCACTAGGCTAATGTACTATAGATGCTGTTAAAAGATAAGAATGAATGGTGTTATGGTAGTTTGTATTTTCTTATTTTGAGTTGCATTTTTATCATTGTCATAAAAACAACACCAGAGGCAATGAGTGAGACACTGCTGTTAAAGAAGCAATCAAAGATATTGATTTTTTTCAGCTAATTTTTATTTTTAAGATAGGATTGAAGCAGGGGGTCTCCAGAGCTGAACCCCATTATATTCCACTCTGGGCCCCCCTGCTTCCTATGATATTTACCTCCTTAGGAGGTGCTGATAGCCGCTCCACTCGACTAGCAGGAATCATGTAATGGCGGCGTTTCAAAATCTCCCAACACCCTCTTTGGAGGTCTGTATCTCAGAAAAAAAGTGGCCATGGAACTGAAATGAATTGGGTTCAGCACCAGAGACCTCCTGCTTCAATCTGATGTTAATAAAATAATAATACAAAAAAAATGAATTGCTCCTTTAAGTAGCCATTTCAGAGGATTTCCGATGTCTTGCTATTGAACCCCTATTTTGTATCCTGTGCACAGAGCAAGATAACCACATTTTGGGAGCTGGACTTTCCCAAAAATTCTCATTTCAATGAGTATGTTATTGATTTAGGAAAAAGTTATTCTGAGCAGCCCTGTTTAAGTCTGCTGGCCCTCCACATGGGGATAATCCCTCAGGTTCGGAAACACTGCTCTATAGTGTGTTATCTTTTTATATATATAATGTGATGTCTCTGTCACAGTGTAGGATCTTATGCCCCAGATTTAAGGCAGGAAACGTAGTATCTGTCTATATGGGGTTTATTTAAAAGGAAAAATAATACACTAACAGGCCCATCGACCTTTAAGTCAAAACAAAATCATAAATAAACTCCTACTCCTCTTAGGAGGCTAACTACACAGTCAGCTTCAACCCTTACTACCTGGATGGACAAGAGAAGGGTGGATAGAGCGATGCTCAAATACTGTGTGTGCACACAAACATCTTCCAATGTAAGCACATAAGTCCAGAAAAGGAACACTGTATAAATCCTTAGGCTGATATATAGAGCTTCATCATATACAGGGAGGCAAGAATAAAGACCTAGCGGTCAGTCTGCATGACTACCGCACATATGGTCAGTATTGCACATCCCATCAGATTAGCATAGAGACCCCATGGATATAACAGGTAATAAAATAAGGGCTTTGATGCCCATTACCTGTCCTAGGGACGAGCTGGAATCCAAGATGCCAAAGCCAAATGAAGGTTCCTCAGCATGCACTCCTGGTGTAGTAGAACCATAGAGATGAAGGAGAGCAAAGGATGCACTCCAACTGGATCACTGTATGAAAGAATATGGGGCAAACTCCAGAATAAAATCGACATGTGTGAGTTTATTAATATATAACCCTCGATTTTATTCTGGAGTTTGCCCCATATTCTTTCATACAGTGATCCAGTTGCAGTGCATCCTTTGCTCTCCTTCATCTACCTGGATGGACAGCTAAGCTGTTTACCACTCCAAACAGGTACTACAGTATTATAGCTGAACATATACTGTATAGTCCCAGAATATAGCAATAAAGTGTTTCACTTATCTGCTACTCCAGGGTTTGGAGCAGACAACCCCGCTTCAGTATGGTCTCAGGTCCTTCCTTCCTAGGGCATCTCAGTCCCATGAGAGCTCAGAGAATCTCTCCTCTTTAAGTCAAATGTTAAGGACAAACATCCCGGCTTCAGCACGGTCTCATGTCATTCCTTCTTCTTCTGGGATTAACAACCCAGGCAGTCCCAGCAGGCTCAGCGACAACCTTCTAGCAGGCCAAGGGGACTGTGCCAGCTTTCCTTGCTGGGAAGAACTCTTCTCTGTCCCCCTTCTCTGGGAACAGCAGTCTCTCTCTATGGCAGCTCTCTGTGTCTGCCTTAAAACACTTCATTGTTCAATCAGCAGTTCAGCCTACTCAATTAGTTTTCAGCTGCTGCTGGCTTCTCTAGGGGAATTAACTCTCTATACGCTGGAAAGTCCCATAGCTGCCCTATTCCAGCACCTGGAGGACAGCAATGGTATCACATATCCCCCTCCCCAGCGTAACATTGTCCTGTGTCGTGGCCCGTGCACTATTCCCGTGCACCAGCCTCTTTGTCAGAAACATCTGACATCCATCTCTTCTTTTTTCTTGCCTTCCAGTTGAAGAGTTTTTCCTTTGGGGCAAATACTAAGCCTTCTGGGCCTGCAGACTGGTATTTCGCTACCTTCTTGTCCGTCTTTCACTTGTTTGATTTTAGCATTGAATCTCAGCTTTTGGTGTGTTACTTTTTGGAAAAGTACCTGAGCATCCTGCAGTCTGTTGGCTCTCTCTGCCAGCTCTATCCATCTCTGTGACCTCGATCTGCAATCCTGAGGATGCATCTCCATCTTCTTCCCCTTGTGCTCAGAGTCTTCCTTACCCTGCAGAAGAGCCTTGACCTCGTTATTCAGCTCTTTACGTTCACTCGCCAGTAACTGTTTGGCCTTCTCTTGTGAAGACAGAAATTCTGCTTTAGCGGTGATGGCTTTTGGACCTTTTTCCTTCAGCGTACCTTCAGCGTTTGAGACTAGAGACCAGTTATTCACCACAAGTTCTGTATTTGGTTCCATACCATTTATCTTCAGTACTTCAACTTGGGCGGGATTCTTATTAACCCCAAGTGCACCCCATAGTGTCTATCTATAACAGTCGGCAAACTCGTAAGCTTGGGCCTCTCTTTCTTGATTCCTTAAGTTACTCGGTGGGAGTGTCGCTGGACAATCTGTGAGGTATTTCTCATCTTACGATCACGGACACACTTCCGTCCCATTCTCATCCGAGACTGTATCTTTACAGCGGCTGCCCTCATGACATGGATTCAACTTTGAACCCCATGGGCACTGCAGTATGACTGGATTCAACAAATATTCCAGCGCCTACATACAAATACATACTGCTGCGACACACTTTATTCGAGCAAATACCCAGTATGTACCTGGCAGATACCTGGAATGCGCCACTCCTCACCTCTGACAAGCCCCGTTGCGTTTGCCTTCCCAGCCATGGTTCATGCCTGGCTGACGGGCGGCTGATCTGTTAAATGATAATGATTAGGATTTAATAGGCTGCAATGCTTCGCGTGTCTACCAGATGGCATAAATTCATGAATTGTAATGCAGTATATATATATATACTGTGCGGTATTGCAGCCAGCGGGAATAAAATGCTTCAATCCCTGCCTGGAAAATAACGCAATGCACTCGGGCAGAAAACAGTCACAAACCTCAATACACCCGAGTATACCCGAATTCGTGGGACTAGCCGAGCTCGAATAAAGTGTGTCGCCAGTGTACAGTGCAAATATTTTGTATGACCATATATAAAGTCCAAACTTGGAATCTGCAGTCCAATGGTACAGGAAATCCAATATTGGGATCCTGAATCCTTAGCAGAAGTATCTCGCAGATGATATCATTATATGAAAAAAAAAAAAAAAGAGAGAGCGAGAGAGAAAAACAAACATAGCGTAAACCTGATTCACTGTAAAGGGACAAACTAACGTATAACAATGAACTTACAAGGACATACAAAATACATTAAAAACAATCAAATACACCTATGAACTGTTCAAGACTAATTTAATAATTGCATATATAAAAACGTACACTATAAAATAAAGTATGTGCAGGGAGTATGGACAATGTAAGCTGCTCCGGAGGGAAAAAATTGTAACCCTACTCCCTGAGACTGTCAATTGACCTGGTATGTGTCAGGGACTCCTCCTGAACTTAGTCGCTTTGCGCATGCGCTAGAGGCGCGATTCGTATTGGCTAATGGGGATTTGTGATGTCATTGTTTTGTTGCCAAAACGGCAGTCAGCTGTATTTAAATGTTTTGTATACCGTGTATGGCACTTCTTGATAAAGTGCACTAGCACGAAACGCGTAGAAGGGTTGCAGCGTAGAAGGGTTGCAGACTTCTCAATAAAGGATTTTGTTTGCCAGACCTGCTCTCTTCAATCATTGCTGTGCGCTGCACACTCTTCGCATTGGACTTCTTATCCTGATACAGCAGCACGCTTTGGAAGGGAGCCGCTGGGGGATTTAAGTATCGTGAGTACATAACCTGGGGCCAACCCAATGAGGTAGGGGAGGGTGTCTATGGGAAACCTACCCCAACCTTCAGGGTAATCTTAGAGCCCCCCTATAGGCTTAGTACTGTTACAAACTAATAGTCATTACCCAGTATGTGCTCCCTTCCACTTTAAATATACGGACCAAAGCACTTTTGAGCACCATTATATCACCAAACTATGTTTATTCTCTAAATGGTAGCCCGTGCTTAATGGATTCGGTATAGATTTTCAAAGACTGTTTTTTGAGAATATATAAATCTACATTGGAGCAGGTCTGTGCCTATTTCATTTTTATGGACATATGATACAATTAGATTGTGAGAAGCCGTGATGGATGACATGGAGGATTTACACGATAGTTCATTACCTTTAGCATATACATTTAACTGTGGAGATGACTCTTGTAGAAAGAAGAAGGCACTTCGAGTCTTTGAAAATGTTGTGGATATCGACTCCAATGATATTTCTGATTTAAAAATATACTTTCAGAAATTAGAAAAATTGCTCATTTACAAAACACGGATCTGGTGGGACATTATTGCAACAGAGAACTATCTGAAAATGAAGAGAATTCCCAGAGGTTTGAGAGTCAAGAAAGTTCCAATGTTTGGCTTTCCTGACAAAACCTTTGATGAACAGTGGATATAAATATTAAATACCTCTTCATTTAATTTAATGGAATTAATTTTGCAACATAAGCTCAAAGGAAAAACAACACTTGACAACCAGATTAAGGAACTGCAGGACAAACTGCAAAAATTTAAGGACATTGAGGGCTTTTCCAAATTTGATCAAATTTTAGCTAAAACCATAGAGGATGCAGAGAGAGAAATTATGATAAGGAAGCAGAATAAGTACGATCGCTATCATATTGATTATGAGAAAAATCAAATTTATATTTGGCAAAGAAATGTTCCTGTTTTTGACCGTTTTCCACAGAATTCACCCAAAAACATGTCACGAAGATCAACCCCAAGTAAATCAATCCTGAAACCGAGTAATTTTGACTATCAAAGTGGTGATTCTGAATTGTCTGATGTGGAGACAACCTCCCATTCTGTCTCATTTATGGACATGGAAAGTAGATCCAGTGGTTCACAATGTGGTAATAGTAATCATATCAGAGATGAGAGGCGTCCATCAGATGGAAATACCTCTCGGGGGGATCCGGTTTCAGTGAAATCAACTGATTCCTATCACCCAGAACAACAGTCAAAAAACTACCTAATGTTCAGGAAAGACGAAAGAGGACCAGGAGGGGGAAGAAAAGATGCAGGGGGAAAAATGGCAAACAAAAGGAAGAAGAATTATTGAATAATGTTGATAATGTTATTAATATTTCAGGTATGGAGTTGTCACATGCAGAGATTTCTTTACTAAATAAAGGATTAAAATATGCTCCGACTATGGACATCGACCTCTTTGGTGTAGCGGTGGATGTCCATAAGTTTGTTCGCAAGTTAGCTTTAAAAAAATTCTACCATAAACCGAATGTTGGGGGAGGGTCTTTGACAGTGACAACTCCAGATGAGACTTCTTTAGAAGATCATAGCGAACCCATGCTTGATACAAGTAATCCTCCTCCTCCCCCCCTCTTAGAATCTCTGTAATCTTTCCGTGATCACTGTACACTTAGGGATATGGAAGATCTTCTTGAACAGGGTAACACCATGAATGACTCACAAACCCATACCCTTGGGGTTTGGGGGTCCAAACTGAGAGAGAAATCAGTTTTTTACCCTACTTTTGTCAAAGGTCCTTATCTCACTATGTTTGAGAACCTGGTTGTTCATGACCTCAGACTGCTAGCTCAGGGCTTCTCCTTTTCCCACTTGGGTCATGACAATCTTAGTAAAGAGGAGCGTGTGGCCATTAAAACGCTGCAGGATAATCCCATGTTAGTCATTAAAAATGCAGACAAGGGGGGCGCTGTGTTGGTTCAGAGTAGGATTGATTACTTCAAGGAAGCCTTCCGCCAACATGGGGATGTATCCTCCTACTCTGAGCTACCACGGGACCCTACAGATTGTTTTTTGAAGGAGCTTCTTGAGCTTGTTGATCTGGGGACAGCAACATATGTATTGAATAAGGATGAAATGGGCTTTATAGTCAATCTCCATCCAGTAATCCCCATATACCACCATCTCCCGAAGATCCACAAGACTTTGGCCGACCCTCCTGGCCGGCCAATAGTCTCTAGTATTGGATCTTTGGGAGATGGTTTGTCTCAATATGTCAATTCCTATTTACAGCCCTTTGTCAGGGCTTTGCCGTCCTTCATTCTGGATTCAGGGGACTTACTTACAAAATTACAGGACATTACATGGGATCAAGATTTTTTATGGGGTAACTATGGATGTGGTCTCCTTGTATTCGATCATACAACACGATCTGGGCATGATGGCTGTCCGTCATTTTATAGAATGTCCAGGTAGCTCCATACTTATGACAACGTTATTATGGAATCTATACTTTTTCTTCTCATGCACAATTATTTTCTTTTTGAGCACCAGTTTTATTTGCAACTTCGGGGAATGGCAATGGGGACAAGCTTTGCCCCCTCCTATGCCAACCTTTTTATGGGGTGGTGGGAGAATAACTTTATTTATAGTAGCACCAACACTTACAGACACAATATCATTTTCTACAAACGATTCATAGATGATCTGATTTTTATTTGGCACGGGAGCACAGACACGTTACAAGCATTTTTTGATTATTTAAATGATAACACTTTAGATATTCACTTCACCACCAATTACCATGCACATCACATCAGCTACCTGGACATCCTGTTTTATATACTAAATGACTTGCCTAGGCGCCACAGCTGTCTAATAAATTATAAAGTATAATTCAGTGAATAAAATGATGTTACCCGACAGGGTACTTCTCAAACCTTCCAGGGAAATATGCTCGGATTTCCCACAAGTACAGTCGTGATTGGTTGTGGAAAGTGAGCGACCCAGTCAGGAAAAACACATGTGAATAAAAAACATATATAAAAAACAAATTAATGTGCAGTATTGTGATTCATTACTAAATAAATGTGCAAAGATCTTGGCTCTAAGGGAGAACCTACTTACAACACAGTGAAGGGTAAGTTAGCTTATTTCAGATACTTATAGATGATGAAATGATTTGTGAGGTTTTCTTTGTGTAGGACTTTTTCTCCCCTCTTGAACTTCCCTTCAGAGGGTTACTCCAGGAAAGGTGTAGCTCAATTTCCCATGGTATGCATGTAAGAGAGGAGCAGAAAAAACGGCCAATAGTATAGGTTGCAGAGAACAAAGTTTTATAGGCAATGAGATCGTAGGACATGTACTCACATTCAGTACACTGATATCATGCACATAAAGGTTTCTTTTGCGCTGTGTGCGCCCGCTGTGATGTCTCCCTGTCCTCCTCTGTTCTTAGTGCTGCCGTCGCCAATGGCGTCTGACGTCACTTCCGGATGGTATCTGGTCGCATCCGTTGGTAGTGGACTGCGATGCGCTGAACGGGGAATCACTGGGGAGTGCAGACGTCTAGGGTCTTTTGGTCTTCGCTTACAGTCAGCTGCAGCTTTGACTGGATAAGCTCTGGATCAGGCTCTACGCGTTTCGCTGCGTCATACAGCTTCGTCAGGAGCGTCATACAGTGTTACGTGGGCTTGGTGTATTTAAATGATTAAAGCCTAATTGGTAAATTGGTCCCAATCTCTTTCAGATAATTCAAAGCATAATTTTAACCCACAAGTTTGCCTTTACATAGGCACATGACTATGTGGTTAAAAAAACCTACACTCATTACATTACTAATAGATAAAATACATATAACGTTTTGTTTAAGACAATCTTTATTTGAACATATTTTAAAACTACATAAAAGTATAAGAATATTTAAATAAAAAAGGTTTATATTTGAGAAAATAAATTGGTTATTTAAAAGGCAGTAAATATGATGATTCATTCTGCCGAGTTAACTATAATTGGAGGAGATTTAAGAGAACAGATACTATCATCCTATTATCTAACACTAATTATTGTGCACAATAGGTCATGAAAAATGCCTAGGTTAGGAGAGAAGAGAGATAAGCATCAAATGTTAGTATAACAATAATATCTGCATTAGGTATTGTATAGGGAATTGTTGGTTAAATATATATTACACTATGTTGTCTTTTAATTAGAGGTAGACTTAAGGGTGAAGGGTCAGTACATTACAGACTGGAGTAAATAATTAAAACGTTGTAAAATACATTGAAATATGCACTGACGGCGTGATTCTAATTACTGTTAAAAAGGGTGCAGTAAAGTTTATATATTAAAAAATATTGATTTAATAAAAGTTAGGGAATATCTATCGAATTAAATAATGCCAATCTTATTTTTGAGTTTATAAAATTTAAAAATCATTAAAAGTTTTAAAAAAGTATTTTTTATAAAATAAATCTTATGTAAGCAACAATAAAAGGAATTGTTTGTAATTAGGAGGCCCAGAATTTTTCAATTTCAATCATGTAAAAAGGGTAGCACTTCAAAGTCTGAATTCAAGCCATGTGGTATTAGTGTATCTAGCTTATGAATCCAGTACATTTCCCTTTTGCTTAAGTCTACCTCTCGTGAGCGGCCTCTCCAATGTTGTTTCACATTCTCGATAGCCATAAATTTCAGACTATCCGGATTTGACTGATGGTGTTTAGCGTAGTGCTTTGAAACGCTGTGAGTTAAAATCCCTCTTCTAATATTACTAAGATGTTCCAGAATGCGAATGCGGATAGGCCTTGACGTCTTCCCCACATATTGAAGCCCACACGGGCACTGGAGCATATAAATTACAAAATTAGTAGTACAATTTATATATTGCTTGATTTTAAAAGACTCGTTATTCCTTTGGCTTTTAAAACTAGTTTTGTCTTTTAGTTTATGTTGGCAGGCCTTGCAAGAAGAGCAGCCATAAAAACCCGTCAAATCTTTAAGCCACCCTTGAGTCAAATCTCTTGTGTTTCTTAAGGCGCTAGGTGCAATAAAATTTTTTATATTTTGTGCCCTTTTAAAGATTATTTTTGGATTGTCCGGTAAGATTTCCCTTAAAATATTGTCTGATTTTAAAACATGCCAGTGTTTACGCACGATCTTTTCTATAGTCTTAGCATCTTTGTTAAAAGTAGTCATAAACGCAGTATCGTATGGGTTAATTGAAGTGGGGGATATAAAATTTATTTTTTTGTTAGATGTTAGAGTATCAATTCTATCTAAGTTTTTTGCCTTCATAAATGCATTATCTAAAGTGTCTTGGCTATAGTTTTTCTCTATAAATCTTTTTTCCAAAACTTTGCATTGATCATTGAACACATTATCTTCGGTACAATTTCTGCGGAGCCTCCTAAACTGGCTATAGGGGACCCCGTCCATCCACTGATGGTGATGACAACTTGATCTTAAGATGAAATTGTTGCAGTCAACGTTTTTAAAATGAGTCTTTGTTTTTAGAATGCCTTCCTCTATATAAATATTTAAATCTAGATATTCGACTGAAGTCTCGCTTATAGTATATGTGAATTTTAAATTACAATCATTTTTATTCAAATCCCTTGGAAGAGATAACCAAAAATGAAAACATAGTAATCAAACAGGCTGATAAAGGTGGTGGAACAGTTATAATGGACAAAGAGGAATATTTGAAGGAAGTACACCGCCTTTTAGGTGATGAAAATACTTACAGTACCTTAAAGAAAAATCCAAGTATAGATTTTTATAAAGATCTGATTGTGCTGTTAGAAGGAGGCAGAGATAAAGGTATCCTAACAGAATCTGAATATAAATTTTTAAACAATAAGTCACCTCAGATTCCGATCTTTTATATTTTGCCAAAGATCCACAAATGTCTCCAAAATCCGCCTGGGAGGCCGATTATATCAGGCATTAATTCATTGACGTCAAACTTATCAGCTTATATTGATAATTTCCTCCAGGGCTACGTTAAAGATATGCCATCGTATTTAAAAGATACAACAGACATTATAAATACCTTAAACAAACTTGTATGGAAGGAAGACTATTTATTAGCTACCATTGATGTTACCTCATTATATACATCTATTATACACCAACTAGGCCTACAAGCGGTGGAGCATTTTCTTAGGAAGGATCCAGATTTACATGAATTGCAGATACAGTTTCTTTTGGACAGCATTTTGTTCATCTTGCAAAAGAATTATTTTGTATTTGACAATATATTTTATGTTCAGAAATGTGGCACCGCCATGGGAACGAAGTTTGCCCCCAGCTACGCGAACCTCTTCATGGGGTTCTGGGAGGACCGCACCATCTGGCCCGGAGGCGAGCTGGGGGGTAACTTGGTCCTATGGCGGCGCTACATTGATGACATTATCCTTATTTGGCAGGGAAAGAAATCAGACTTGGAGCAATTTATTTTGGATTTGAATAAAAATGATTGTAATTTAAAATTCACATATACTATAAGCGAGACTTCAGTCGAATATCTAGATTTAAATATTTATATAGAGGAAGGCATTCTAAAAACAAAGACTCATTTTAAAAACGTTGACTGCAACAATTTCATCTTAAGATCAAGTTGTCATCACCATCAGTGGATGGACGGGGTCCCCTATAGCCAGTATAGGAGGCTCCGCAGAAATTGTACCGAAGATAATGTGTTCAATGATCAATGCAAAGTTTTGGAAAAAAGATTTATAGAGAAAAACTATAGCCAAGACACTTTAGATAATGCATTTATGAAGGCAAAAAACTTAGATAGAATTGATACTCTAACATCTAACAAAAAAACAAATTTTATATCCCCCACTTCAATTAACCCATACGATACTGCGTTTATGACTACTTTTAACAAAGATGCTAAGACTATAGAAAAGATCGTGCGTAAACACTGGCATGTTTTAAAATCAGACAATATTTTAAGGGAAATCTTACCGGACAATCCAAAAATAATCTTTAAAAGGGCACAAAATATAAAAAATTTAATTGCACCTAGCGCCTTAAGAAACACAAGAGATTTGACTCAAGGATGGCTTAAAGATTTGACGGGTTTTTATGGCTGCTCTTCTTGCAAGGCCTGCCAACATAAACTAAAAGACAAAACTAGTTTTAAAAGCCAAAGGAATAACGAGTCTTTTAAAATCAAGCAATATATAAATTGTACTACTAATTTTGTAATTTATATGCTCCAGTGCCCGTGTGGGCTTCAATATGTGGGGAAGACGTCAAGGCCTATCCGCATTCGCATTCTGGAACATCTTAGTAATATTAGAAGAGGGATTTTAACTCACAGCGTTTCAAAGCACTACGCTAAACACCATCAGTCAAATCCGGATAGTCTGAAATTTATGGCTATCGAGAATGTGAAACAACATTGGAGAGGCCGCTCACGAGAGGTAGACTTAAGCAAAAGGGAAATGTACTGGATTCATAAGCTAGATACACTAATACCACATGGCTTGAATTCAGACTTTGAAGTGCTACCCTTTTTACATGATTGAAATTGAAAAATTCTGGGCCTCCTAATTACAAACAATTCCTTTTATTGTTGCTTACATAAGATTTATTTTATAAAAAATACTTTTTTAAAACTTTTAATGATTTTTAAATTTTATAAACTCAAAAATAAGATTGGCATTATTTAATTCGATAGATATTCCCTAACTTTTATTAAATCAATATTTTTTAATATATAAACTTTACTGCACCCTTTTTAACAGTAATTAGAATCACGCCGTCAGTGCATATTTCAATGTATTTTACAACGTTTTAATTATTTACTCCAGTCTGTAATGTACTGACCCTTCACCCTTAAGTCTACCTCTAATTAAAAGACAACATAGTGTAATATATATTTAACCAACAATTCCCTATACAATACCTAATGCAGATATTATTGTTATACTAACATTTGATGCTTATCTCTCTTCTCTCCTAACCTAGGCATTTTTCATGACCTATTGTGCACAATAATTAGTGTTAGATAATAGGATGATAGTATCTGTTCTCTTAAATCTCCTCCAATTATAGTTAACTCGGCAGAATGAATCATCATATTTACTGCCTTTTAAATAACCAATTTATTTTCTCAAATATAAACCTTTTTTATTTAAATATTCTTATACTTTTATGTAGTTTTAAAATATGTTCAAATAAAGATTGTCTTAAACAAAACGTTATATGTATTTTATCTATTAGTAATGTAATGAGTGTAGGTTTTTTTAACCACATAGTCATGTGCCTATGTAAAGGCAAACTTGTGGGTTAAAATTATGCTTTGAATTATCTGAAAGAGATTGGGACCAATTTACCAATTAGGCTTTAATCATTTAAATACACCAAGCCCACGTAACACTGTATGACGCTCCTGACGAAGCTGTATGACGCAGCGAAACGCGTAGAGCCTGATCCAGAGCTTATCCAGTCAAAGCTGCAGCTGACTGTAAGCGAAGACCAAAAGACCCTAGACGTCTGCACTCCCCAGTGATTCCCCATTCGGCGCATCGCAGTCCACTACCAACGGATGCGACCAGATACCATCCGGAAGTGACGTCAGACGCCATTGGCGACGGCAGCACTAAGAACAGAGGAGGACAGGGAGACATCACAGCGGGCGCACACAGCGCAAAAGAAACCTTTATGTGCATGATATCAGTGTACTGAATGTGAGTACATGTCCTACGATCTCATTGCCTATAAAACTTTGTTCTCTGCAACCTATACTATTGGCCGTTTTTTCTGCTCCTCTCTTACATGCATACCATGGGAAATTGAGCTACACCTTTCCTGGAGTAACCCTCTGAAGGGAAGTTCAAGAGGGGAGAAAAAGTCCTACACAAAGAAAACCTCACAAATCATTTCATCGTCTATAAGTATCTGAAATAAGCTAACTTACCCTTCACTGTGTTGTAAGTAGGTTCTCCCTTAGAGCCAAGATCTTTGCACATTTATTTAGTAATGAATCACAATACTGCACATTAATTTGTTTTTTATATATGTTTTTTATTCACATGTGTTTTTCCTGACTGGGTCGCTCACTTTCCACAACCAATCACGACTATCCTGTTTTATATAGACATTAATTTAAAAATACAATCTGATGTTTACAAAAAATTAAACTCTAGGAATTCTTTTTTGAGAGCGGACAGCTGTCACCCCAGATCAGTGATTACAGGCATCCCAAAGGGTCAGTACCTCAGACTGAGGAGAAATTACTCTACAATTAGCGGTTTCATGACTCAGTCTGAGGAGCTGACCAATAAATTTGTTGAAAGAGGATATGATCGGGAGACCCTCCAATCCACATTACAAGAGGTAATGGAAATTGAGAGAAAAACTCTACTCCCTTTAAAATCCAGGGTGAGGGATGGCGATCAGGGGAAGAAATTTATGAATTCGAACAGAGGGACTAAGAATAACAAGATTTGCCCCTTGTTTATATCCCAATACAATAAGTCAAGTGGTCAAGTAAATAGGATCATCAGCAGGCATTGGGAATTACTACGGATGGATCCCATACTCCGTGAATACACCGAGAGAGGACCAAAATGTGTATATAGAAGAGCCAAAACATTGGCCGCATTTATCTCTCCAAGTGTCATTTCCACTCCTGTGGGTGATTCTGACCGCTTCCTGACCAGGGGATCCTTTAGATGCAATCACTATAACATGTGTAAATTCATGAAACCTTCCAAACATGTCTTTTCCCACAGTCCACATAAACGTTATAACATTTATAGTTTTATTAATTGTAATACTTCTTTTGTTATTTATCTTATTAATTGTGGCTGTGGGAAGAGATATGTTGGTAGGACAACGAGGGCGCTTAAGATAAGGATGCAGGAACATTGCAGACTCATTCGTAAAAAGGACTTGGAGCATCCTGTTTCCAAGCACTTTACAGAATGTAGAGAGGGGGGCATCAATAATTTTTCTTTTGTTGCTATAGAGAGAATTTTCAGAAAAGAGAGAGGGGGTGATATGGTGAAAACCCTGGATTGCAGAGAATCCTATTGGATTTTCATGTTAAGAACTAGATTTCCAGAAGGGATAAACGTAGAGTGGAACATCAATCACTTTTTGAAATAAATCACTATTTCACTCTCACTGAATCGATTATTGCCCCATGGAAATTTGGACCTTGACTTTGACATATGTAGGGATTTGTTTATGAATTATCAACTCAATATGCGACATGTATCAATGTCGCTGTTTGAAACTATATTAGTCAATCATGATCACTAAATTATAAAATCAAATAAAATAAAATGGATTTCTCGAATAGTTGGACCCTTTATTATTATTATTATTATTATTATTATTATTATTTCTATTTTATATGACAATTGTATTCATTGCTTATCATCTGTAACGGTTGTAGATGGGAATATAAAAGTATATGCTCTTATTGTATCATCTATGTTGTTTCAAATGTATTATTGCTAAATATTTGATAAATATTTTCTCAAGGGCACTCCACAGTATGCATTTTAGGAATTGATGCCTTAAATGATTATCATGACCTCTGTTTCATTAAGGGGGTGCACATTTGTTTTTATATGGGTATAGGAATATACTTTTTTTATTTGCTTCTTTTGCTTTTTTAGCTAATAAATTGTTTAAATATGTGTATTTTTAGATATCTTGTTACTGACTGCCTAATGTGAGTTCCCCGTGTGTGGTTTGCATTTATGTGTATTTCTCTGCATTAATGCACTTTTCCATAACGAATTATTATTTTATGGCTACCAGTATGTGACTCTATGAGCACTGCCTCCACGATTTGCCATGGCATCATGTGGTTGTGCATGTTAATGATGTCATTGATGGAGCTGTAATTGTGTTTTGTAATATTTTTTCATCTGTATTGGCTATAACGAGTTAATTGGGAATCTCTTTATTTAATTGCCCGTCTGCGCATGCGCGTACCGACAAGACGGAGGAGTTTATTTTATCACTGGCAGAGCTGTGTCATGGCGTCCGGGTGATCTTTATGAGGCGTGACTCCCTGAGACTGTTAATTGACCTGGTATGTGTCAGGGACTCCTCCTGAACGTAGTCGTGTGGCGCATGCGCTAGAGGTGCGATTCGTATTGGCTAATGGGGATTTGTGACGTCATTGTTTTGTTGCCAAAACGGCAGTCAGCTGTATTTAAATGTTTTGTATACCGTGTATGGCACTTCTTGATAAAGTGCACTAGCACGAAACGCGTAGAAGGGTTGCAGCCCTCTATTTTATGACTTCTCAATAAAGGATTTCATTTGCCAGACCTGCTCTCTTCACTCATTGCTGTGCGCTGCACACTCTTCGCATTGGACTTCTTATCCTGATACAGCAGCATGCTTTGGAAGGGAGCCACTGGGGGATTTAAGTATTGTGAGTACATAACCTGGGGCCAACCCAATGAGGTAGGGGAGGGTGTCTCTGGGCAACCTACCCCAACCTTCAGGGTAATCTTAGAGCCCCCTATAGGCTTAGTACTGTTACAAACTAATAGTCATTACCCAGTATATGGTCCCTTCCACTTTAAATATACGGACCAAAGCACTTTTGAGCACCATTATATCACCAAAGTATGGACAATGTAAGCTGCTCCGGAGGGAAAAAATTGTAACCCTACTCACACTGAATAGAAGAAATGCAGGCACAGTCAAGCAAGTCTTTATCCACAGCTTATTACTCGCATTTAGTTGAGCAGCCGCTTTCTCTGCCAGCTTATATGCCTGCTGCAAGCTGTCCTGTAATCTTTGCACATACTGAAAATGCGTTCTGTTGGATACCCCATCGGTAGATATCCATAGACGCACATCCACTGGTCGCCGAGCTTCTCGTCCAAACATTAGAAAGTAAGGCGTATACCCTATAGACTCATGGAGAGTACAATTATAAGCATGCACTAAAGTCTCTACGTGCTTACTCCATTCAGTCTTCAGTGAGCCTTTCAGAGTACCCAGCATGTCGAGCAGCATTCGATTAAAACATTCAGGCATAGCGTCCCCTTCCAGGTGGTACGGTGTAGTTCGGGACTTGGTGATATTCAGTAACTTAAGAATTCTCATATGAGGTTACTTTCAAAGTCCGGCCTTGATCAGAATGCAATCGATTTAGCAGCCCATAATGAAGGAAGTATTTCTCCCATAAGACCTTAGCCACAGTCACCGCCCATTGATCTTTGGTAGGAAAAGCTTGAGCATATCTGGTATAGTGATCTGTGATCACCAGGACATTTCCGATGCCCCGGGTGTCAGGTTTGATGCAAAGGAAATCCATACACACCAGATCCATAGGTCCTGAGCTCTTCAGATGGGCCATGGGTGCCACCCGGGTGGGTAGTGTTTTCCTTTGTATACAACGGGTGCACTGTCTACAATGAATCTCTACAGACTCTCTCATTTTGGGCCAATAGAATCGATCACGAAGTAGCCCAAATGTCTTGTCAATGCCAAGGTGACCATGGTTGTCATGCAATGCCCGGAGTACCATGGTCTGCAGAATCTTGGGTAGAAATAACTGCCGCCTGTCAGGATGGTTGTGATACGGTATTACCCTATACAATAGACAGTTTTCCATTTCTAACTTTCCCATATCCTTCATTAGTAGGGCTACCAGTTCTTTGGGAGCTCGTTTAAGTATAGACGGATTATTTTGTTGCAGCGCTTGATGAACTATTCCAACCACTGGATCCTGAATTTGATATTGCACCAAATCTTTCCAGGCAATAATCTTATCTTATCTGAAGTGACATTCATTCCTTATGGATGGCAGTACGCCCTTGGAGTCGCTTTTGATTGACATCCTAAGGAATCCACTATCTGCTGCTATAGAGCACAACGCCCGTATGCCAGGTCCCGGGATTTCCTCCCAAACTTCCTCATCTGGAGTAGGGTTGAGCCCGGGTCTTCACGACAGAGCGTCCGCGCCTATGTTTGTAGGCCCTGGCTTGTATTTGAGGTTGAATTGATAATTCGACAGTGCCGCTAACCACCAGTGACCTGTGGCATCCAGTTTGGCAGAAGTGTTGATATAGGTCATAGGATTGTTGTCAGTCCTGACTTCAAATTGGACGCCATACAAATAGTCATGCAACTTATCAACTATAGCCCACTTGAGGGCTAGGAACTCCAGTTTGTGTAACGGGTAGTTTTGTTCACTTGGCGCCAGGATTCGACTGGCATAAGCCACAGGCCGGAATCCCGTGTCAAATTTCTGGTGTAACACCGCTCCCAAGCCACTGAAGCTAGCATCCACATGCAGAACATACGCCCGATCAGGATCTGCATACGCCAACACCGGAGCCAGGGTTTAGTTTGTCTTCAGTCCTAGGAATGCCTGTTCATATGCAGTGGTCCACTTGTCCCCAAAGGGTGCTTGAGCTGAAGTGGCTTCCCTCCCCGTGTCTTCGGGGTAGATTTTGAGGAGGTTGTTCAGAATTTTGGCTTTACCAGAATAGCCTTCCACAAATCATTGGTAATAACTGCAAAATCCCAGAAATTACCGTAATTCTTGGACGTTATTGGGCCGCGGCCAGTTCACCACTGCTTCTATTTTCCCAGGGTTGGTAGCTATTCCGTCGGTCGACACAATATCACCCACATAAGTCACTGACGTGCGGCAGAACCAACACTTATCCATGGACAGCTTAAGCCCTGCGTTACTGAGACGATCCAGCACTTTCAACAGCCGTTCCTCATGCTCCTCCAGTGTCTTCCCGAACACTATGATGTCATCAAGGTACACCAGGCATTCCCGAGGATTCATATCCCCAATGGTCTATTCCATCAGACGCTGGAAGGTGGCTGGAGCGCCACATATCCCTTGAGGCATACGCGTGCACTGATAAAATCTCAAGGGGCAGATGAAAGCTGTCTTTTCTTGGTCTTCAGAGTCCATTGGCACCTGATAGTATCTGGACCTCAAGTCCTGCACGCTAAACCACTTGTTCCCAGATAGGGCATTCAGGAGGTCTTCAATTCGTGGAAGGGTGTACTGATTGGGTACAGTACAGTTGTTCAAGGTTCTATAGTCCACACATAGGCGTACCGTCCCGTTCTTCTTGCGCACTACCACGATAGGCGATGCATAAGGACTACATGATCCTCGGACAATGCCGGCCTCCTCCATTTCAGTTAGCAGCTTCCTCACATCTTCCACATCCCTCGGCGCGATGCGACGAGATCGTTCTCGGAAGGGCGTCGTACCATTAAGTCGGATGGTATGCTGGGCACTGCGGCTGCACCCCAAATCCATATCGCCGGTGGAAAATACTTCACGTCGGTTTTCCAGCTTGGTCTGTAACCCTTATTTCCAATCCTCTGTAAAGGGTGAATCTCCGAAATCAAAGCCAACTTAGGAGCCGCAGTGTAGACGGTAGCGGCCAGCGGCCTATCTTCTGTCTTTCCTTGTGGAGTCACAGGATATAATCTGCCCAGCTGCTGCCCGTGGTCAATGGGCATGGGATAGGGGGAAAGGTTCCTCACGTAGACCCTGGTTCTACGTGGAATTCTAAATGGCCACTCTTTCACTGAGGCTAACACCCTGTATCCAAACTGCTGGTCATCGTCTGCAGTATTCTCCAATGAGAATAGTCGGTCCTCCTTGCGTCTCTCGGGGTAGCAACAAGCTGCTGTCATATCCTTCCTTCTCCTGGAGGAATCTCAGTCAATCCATGCTCAAGGTTATACAACACCCCGTGCTCTTCTTCAGCAGCGATCCTACAGCATGCCTCTTGTAACGCCGGGCACGTGGCTAGAGCCAGCAACGGTAGTTCACCCGCCTCCTTCAAGTACATACGGATCACGTCTTGTACTATGTCAGTATTACTCCCCATAATTATAGGGGCACTAGGATGGTCTTGGGGTTCCGGGCACACTAATGCTTCCACTTCCATCGGGTGATGCTTGCCGGTATTCAACTGTGGAATGTCCAGATGTACTCTCACCACTCCATTGATTGGGTAGTCTTCATGGCCTAGCCCTCTCAATCTCATGGAGTCTGCGGACAATAAGGGTAACCGGTGAAGGTGCTGATCGTAGAAGGGTCGATATACAATGGTTACTTGGGAACCGGTATCCAGTAGAGCAGACGCATAGATACCCTCAATAATGACCTTGACGATAGCCGGCGGCCCGATGCGGCTATTCATCTAGGGTGGGGCCGGCGCTTCATTGGCCTCCAGAGCAGTGCCCTCATTGGACACGAGGCCGGTTTCCGCTGCCACAGCTGTAGCACTAAATATTACTCCTTATGGAACTGTTCCTGAAAGCAGGGGAAGATCTTCCCGAGGTGGAGCCTCCACGGTCAACCTCGTGTTCCTCAGGCTCCTCCTTTTCTTGACTTACTTCCCCAGCAGGCCCTGTTTTAGCCTCTCCTTTCTTGGCTTCCTTGGGGGGAACCCCCGTTTTCTTGGCCGGGTTCAAATCCCGACCCAACAGCACGGTTTCATGGGCCTGTACTCGGTCCCTAAGTTCATCAAAAGACAAGGCTTGACCCGGCACTAGGCATTCGCTGACTCTTATGGATACCGGATGTAGCGAGAGAAGTCCCCTCAGAAGTTGTATGGTTCGCAGTCCGTCGGCATCAGCCTTCTGCACTACTTTCCTCCTCACCAGAGTCCAAAGATCCAAATGTAGACGCCTAAGAAAGTCAGATACCATTTCCCCTTCTTTCTGGGTCAGTGCATGGAATTTGGCCATCAGTGTGAACGCATCCACCGGGGTCCCGTAGGCTTTGGTGAGTGCATGAAGTATCCCATGCGTGTTGGCATCTGGATGGTCATCTCTGTAACAATGCACAATGTGGGAAGCGGGTGGTCATAGTCACAGTGCAGGACCATTCAGGGAGTACATATAGTGTAGTATATTCTACAAATTCAACAGTCAATTCAAAGAATCACGATTGGGAACTCACACTTTCCCAGTCAAAGATCAGCAGTGGAGATAGTAATGAAGACTTGATCAGTGTGAAGTATCAGGAATCGTCAGCATAATCCCTTAATGTGAAAAGATAACACACTTAGTGCAACATTGCATGTTCCAGTAAATAATTTATCAAAGGCAATAGGTATTGCACTTACATTAAGCACTATGTGCATAGACACATAACAATAGTGATGCGCAGCTTGTGTATGCCTCCAGCCCTTCTCCCAAGGTTAGTAAAGAAATGGATTGGAAACAAACTGCAGCATCAAAAAGCATTATAAGCTCACGAGGAGTAAAAAATGAAAATACTTTAATTGGACTACATAAAAAGGAAAAGGGACAAACAAAATACAAAAAAACACAACCTCCTACGCGTTTCAGGCTCTAAGAGCCCTTTCTCAAGGGGGATAGTTGGGACTGTGAGTTAAGCTCATTAATATAGCCCCTCCTGTGCACATGAAACGCAGCTGTAATGGATAATCACAGATTGGAAAAACATACATTGTAATTACAACGTCACATACACTTCAATAAGAGTTATACAAATATTTAAAGATCTTAGAAAATATACAACAAGACACATGTATATAATTCATATGAAGTGTGAAAATAGATACATGGTTAAGATTCTATATTTAATCATTTCAGCTGTAAAAATTTATAAAGAGGATATTCAAATCCAATCATATGGAAAAGAAATACACAAATGTATCTTAGATGGGGTAAATACCCTAATGAAGTGTAAAATGAGCTAAAAATAAATGCCAAAGGGAACTAAGAACACTAGGGGATAAAAGGTCAAAGGAGGTCTCATAATTCTTTTGTATATATGTGTGCATGAAGCACAACTCAATTATACAATAATAAATATCCAACAGACACTAATATCAGATGGTAGATCAGGAAAGGTAACATAAACCCATTGAACTGTACATGCAATGCTTCAAATAATAACAAGGATCAAGAAATATATATTTATAAGTTTATACTTTGAACAAGTCATATTACAGAAAATATTTCAGATCCCACTCTGTGTTCAACCCTTTGGGGATCAGTGTGTCTAATGTGAATATCCAGTGGGCCTCTGAGGTAGAGTGTATTAACTCTATCTCCGCCTCTGTAGTGTACTGGAACTAGTTCAATAACCATACATTTAAAGTTTTTGAGAGACCCATCTTGGCACACACTAAAATGTTTGGACACAGGGTGGAGCTGATCATTTTTAAGTATTAGTCTCATGTGTTCAAGTATTCTTAGTTTAAACATAAGTGTCGTAAGGCCTACATATTTCTTTTGACACCCACAAATCAGCATGGAGATCACGTAATCTGTTTTGCAGTTCACAAAAAGAGAAATGTTGTAAGATCTAGTATTGTCTATATTGGTAAACACTTTAGACCGTAGAACATATTTACAAATTTTACATTTCCCACAGGCAAAACATCCCACTAGTTTAGGAAATAATTATTTTTTAGTATGTAATCTATCTTTCCTAATGACACTTGGTGCAACCATATTACCTATGGTCTGTGATCTTTGAAATACAAATCTTGGCCTGGTTGTGGTAATGCTTCTTAGCAAAGGATCCACGGTCAGAATGGACCAGTGTTTGTTCACAATGTTTCTAATCGCATCTGCTTGCCTGCTGAATTTAGTGATAAAATATGGAGTATCAATATTGGAACGACTAGGGTTATTCTGTTCTCTCGATATATGTATCATATCATTCCTATTCTGTTGAAGGGCATTTTGGTAAGCTTCTTGTAAGGTATCCTTATTATATCCTCTAGCAAGGAAACGATTAGTTAGTTCAATCGATCTCAGATCTTGAAACTATAGGACGTCCAGGTGGTGAATCAAGAAATTTGTGTACCTTAGGGAGGTGATTGAAAAAGGGGATAATTGGATGCAAGCAGTGCAAATAGTCATATTCCTTTTGTGATAAAACATCAAGATCTTTGCCCATTTCCAATAAATCATTTAATTCATGCAGAAATTTGCTCGTAGGATCCAACGGCAAAATTTCATATGAAGTTATATCATTTAGTTGTTTCAATGCTTCATCGTGGTAATATGCATAATCCAGAACTACGACCGCGCCCCCTTTATCCGCTTTTTTGATTACAATTTGTTCATTATTTTTAAGGGAGGAAATCGCTTGTCTCAACTCTGGATGCATATTGTCATGATTTCTGGGTTGTTTGGTGAATTGTATGCCTTTAGATAGTAAGAGCAAATCTCTCTGTACAGCCTGACCAAACAGTTCAATGGCTGTTCCTTTTATGTTATCTGGGCAGAATTTGGACTTATTGTGCAATCCAGATGGTTTGCTACCCAAAAAGTTCAAATCTGTATCGTTTATCAATGTATTTTCATCTAGTAATCCCATCAAGTCACTAAAAAAACAATGATCTTTGAATGTCAGTTGGTTATTTATATCAAACAGTTTTATCTGTGTTCCATCATATTCATCATTGTTAGTTATAGACATTGCAAGTGAGTTATCCACATTACTTTCTTTCTGTTTAAAGAATCTTTTCAAGGAAAGCTTTCTTATAAATTTAAATAAATCAACTGTAGTAGAAAAGAGGTCGAAATCTATATCTGGAGCGAATGTTAACTCAAGATCCAACACTTGCAATTCTGATGTTGTTAGTGCATGTTGAGACAAATTGATAACGTTAGTGTCAGTGATATTTATTGGCGTCTCTTTTTCGATGGATTTGGCTTTGGATTTAAATCTCTTCTTTCTCCGTTTTTTGACCTAGTCTGGCGTTTCGAAATAGAATTAGAGTTATCACTTGGGTGTCCTATTGTAGAACTTTCTTCAGTGGAAGAAGCTAATGAATCATATTCTGAAAAGGACACCCCATGTGCACTAGATTCGTTATCTGTAGTGTCTATGTCAGTGGTATCTCTATTCTGTTGTCTCATTTTCTGTTCTTGTGCTTTCTTCAAAATAGATTTAGTGGGTTTAGTTTGCCCATATATTATGCGTTCACCAGACTGTTTTTTCTGAGTTTTTTGTACTGGTTGTGTTTTTTGCCATAGATAGACTTGATTAAGTTCGTAATCAAGTCTGTCTCGATCATATTTCATTTGTTTGGCCTGCATGAGATTTTTTTCAAATTTAGTGATGTTAGCTGCCAGTTTTTCATCAAACTCAGTAAATTCAGACATGTGTGTGAACTCTAATAATTTATCTTGGCGTTTCTGCACCTCTTTTTTAGCCAAGATTTTCTCTTTCTGTCTATGGGAAATAATCAAATCAATGAGTCTGAGAGAACAGTCATCTAATATTAGTTTCCACTGTCTCTCAAACTCATCATTTTCAAAACCAAAAGTGTTTTTTTTTTCTTAACCCTCTAGGATTTCTTTTTGTCATTTGATAATTTTCAAGTGTGGTTATTTCCCACCAAACCCTACGATCATGTGAAATCAGTTTCTCCAATTGCATAAAATATTTTTTCAAATCCTGTGCATCTTCACACAATAAATCATGATCTTTGTCAAATACAGAGTTAGCTTTTTTGAGTCTGTCAGTTAGATCAAAGCAATTAAATGCAAAGTGTGTCTTAGGAGTAGACTCTTTGTCAGCATCAGTCTCTGATACAGCGGAGAGAACGGAGCTGATAACGGACGGACGGACCGGAAGTGATCATTTACACTACCGGCACTCGGGAGCTCCAGAGAGTTTGTGTGAGGAGACGCAGCTGAATCAGAGACGACCAACTCTGATGCTGCTTGCGGGACTGAGGCAGTGAAATCGGAGCGCTACAAGAGGGATTTATGGAGGTAAACACATTTTTGTCTCCAGTGCTTATATATCCCAGGTAGCGGTGTCCATTGGAGCTCCGTTTCTGCCACTTGCAGTCCCTGGTCACCTCTCCAAGCAACATATCCTGACACCCACGTGTTTATTGTCCCTCACAGTATTCCTTAGTCGTCCACATTACTTACAATTATTTTTATATTCTATGTCTCTCTGTTTTGAGCTTGTAGTAGCCGTACCACAGACAATACTGCTCCCAAGGTTGCGTCGCTTCACTTCCGGTCGGTCCGTCGCGTCACTTCCGGTTGAGATCGATTGCGAATATGGAATCACCAGGGAGAGGGAAAGATGCTGGGTACACTTCTCAGGCTGCAGGTTCAACTCAACGCGTTTCGCTGGCTAGGCAGCTTCGTCAGGAGTTCAATCCTCGTGATCGCAACCAGAAGTGACGCGACGGACCGACCGGAAGTGAAGCGACGCAACCTTGGGAGCAGGGCTGGAGGCATACACAAGCTGCGCATCACTATTGTTACGTGTCTATGCACATAGTGCTTAATGTAAGTGCAATACCTATTGCCTTTGATACATTATTTACTGGAACATGCAATGTTGCACTGCGTGTTATCTTTTCACATTGAGGGATTATGCTGACGATTCCTGATACTTCACACTGATCAAGTCTTCATTACTATCTCCACTGCTAATCTTGGACTGGGAAAGTGTGAGTTCCCAATCGTGATTCTTTGAATTGACTGTTGAATTTGTAGAATATACTACACTATATGTATTTCTTTCCCCACATATGGTGACATCTGCACTCCCCACAAGCTTCTCCCTACAATCTACAACAGGAGGAATTGGATCTTCTCCACAGAGGGTTGAGCAGCGAAGTTCACTTTAATATATATATTTTTATTATTTATCATTTAATTAAAGAGCACTTTTTTATAAAAGGTTTTTATAAGGTTTATTATTCAAATTTTATTGCACCTCTATTAGAAGCGCCTCACATTTTCTTTTTTACACCATTCAGGGAGTACCTGCTCAGCATGATCCAGCCATTCCTCAAATCCTACCTCTCCCAATGGCGTCGGTTTGTCTCCGGAGAACGCCTTCAGCTTCTGGTACTGATGCGACTGGGTGGATTGATGTATGGCCTCCGCTAGCACAGGTATGGTCAGATCGTTAGGCGTGATATTTCCTGCAGAAGGGATATTTGTATCAAGTCTGGACATACTGCTCCTACTCAGAGAGGGCCGGATTGTGGAGGGGGTGAAAGATACACCTAGGCCCATGACTGCTGGCCACATGGGGTTCAGACTGCTCTCAGGGGTACGGAATAGAGTAAACATTACGGAACTTGACGGGCCAGGGTACTCCTTCTGTGGCGATGACATCGCCAGTGGTTCGGCCATGCCCACCTGCACCAGCGAGCAATGGATGCCCGGGGCCTCCGGTAGGATTTATATAGAGGGTATTGCTGCTGGGCATATATCCCGTCGAGTGGCAAATAATACTTTACGCCAGGTGTGATCTGCATCATACTTATGGTCTATAACTCGGGCCGTGGTCAGGAACGGAAGTTTCCTCACTTGATCCCCTATGGTGCCCAAGGAGGTGACGGCAGGGACAATCCCAACGGCAATGGCACAGGTCAGTGGAATATGGTTTTGTTGGGCCCACTTGCGCACCTCGGTCTGTGAGGGCACAAACATGGCTAAACAGGATAGCACAATTTAATTTCTGAATGGGGCACCCCAGGTCTGAGATCTCAGCAGCGCCTCCAAATGTAGCCCCCTTTCCTGCTAATATGAAGAGACTACTAATGCTGTGTGTACCTGCTGGATCAGCAAGATCTGGGCCTCCACTAACTGGGAGCCTGGGGTAATAATAGGTTCTTGGCAGCACCTCCACTTACCCAGGATCCCCAATAAGTGAGATTCCCCTAGGTAAGAATAATGATAACACACCACAACGTTGTAACCTTTTACTAATACATATTTGCATAACCTTAGCTTGCACTTATTAGGAATAACACACAAATAATATTGCATATGAATAGCTGATATTCAGTACTGTACACCTGTGGCCTGGCCACTCTCCTCAGGGAGTAATGTCACTTCTCACCACCGCGTGTACCGCACACCGTGTCCAATATATAATACTCAGTCCCTTGGTCACTCAACCCAGTGTCCCCAAGGAACCCTCCCCGAAGGCGGGATCAGCGCCTGATGGTACCAGTGTTGGTGCACTTATTAAATACCTTCCGGCTACTCCTGCAGCCGGCAACAGACTCCAAAAAGGATCCGCCGATCCAGTGTAGTCTCTCATGAGTTGACGATGTCCAGCAGCTTGAGCCCGAACTGCTGTTCACACACCGCAGCTCAGGAAACACTGTGTCCCTATCTGATACTACAGTAAGGGAATAGGATGTCTCTTTCTCTAGAACTTTCACTGTAGCACCACAAGCTAATGGTGACTCAGGGTCTGCACTGGGTCTGAGGGGAAATCTGGCCTACGCAGCTAGGTCACTGACCCCCTACACACACACAACCTCTCCCCTTGCTCCTCCGGTGCCCTATGGCTAGCGTGGTCTCTCCCCCACGCTTCCCTTTCCTGCCTGCCAGCAATCCTGCACTCCTATTCGTTCCCTGGTGTCAGGTGGCTCTGCTGAGGCTCCTGGGAATTGTAGTTTAACCTCAGAGCCTCCTAGTGATGGGCCAGTCGTTCGCGCGCTTACACTGCGCATGCGCAAACTCTCTCCGTGTCTCCTGGTCGCGCCTGACTATTGCGCAATGCCCAACAACAAGGCAGCGCCCTGTGCTACCGGGCCGCCGCGGAACCTCCGAACGCTCCCTCACAGCACCTCCCGTGATTGCGCCCTGCAGCGGAGGTACAGTACAGAGGGGAAATCAGAACACCCCTACAGTAGGATTCAATATTTTTGTGATGAAATGACAAAAAAATCTGTCTCTTTTTTTTACTTATCATGCCTCGTGTTTGTGGGATAGTATAACAATGTAATAGTAGTAGTACTGTACGTAAAATATTTATTAAAGTTTAAAAGCTGCCTCCCTACTGTGTTGCCAATAGATGCCTGTTTCATTCAAATTGTCATTTGCATTTGTGAGAACGTTTAAAAACACCCACATGCCTCTTAGTAATCACTAATCAATAAAACATTCTACTTTTATAGTAGGAAATAGCTAAATCTGTCTCAGTTAATGATTGTTGTCTGGGAAATTATAACAATAAATCAATGGTCCATCTTTGTGTGGCTCTTTTCTTGATTTGTTCTTCACAGCATAAAGGAATTTTTATTTTTGCTTCACAGAGAATCAATAGAGGTATTTTTTCTGCATGGGTGCTGAGGAGGGCTGTTCACTCATGGGTCAAGGGGGCCGTTAATCAGTGGTAAAAAAAAAAGAACAGTTGACAAATTATCAAGTTGACACTAAAGCTGTGATTCACTAAATTCCGCTAAAGTGATGTTAATAGCGCACACGTTAACAACAAGCAAAGAATGTACACTATTACCGCAAGAATATTGTTTTACTCACTAAGAATTAGGCAATAATTTACTCATATTAACCATGTGGCAATTAACTCAAAAGTTCATAGCTAAAAAGGCGGTAAGTCTTGGTACTGTATGTATAAAAAATAAACACAAACTGTAAAATGACATACTGTAACATGAAAACTATTATGAAAGCGTATGTTACAATAGTTATATATCTAGATTAAAATATTCTGAATGTTGTGATTTATGTTGTATTAAAAATGCTATTCACTATGCTATATATGTACAAATGCTGTCCCCTTCTCCCCTTCCCTTAACCTTCCCCCAAATGTGATATTACCAACTATCTGTATCTATGCACCCCACCTCCCCCCTTTTTTTTTGTACCGTTTCCCCATAATCTTTGAAAACTATTCAATAAAAAATTAAAGTAACAAAAAATAGTTATTAAATTGTAATGAATCCCTTGAGTGCCAATGAGGCTACCTAGACCGTCTCAAGGAGAGCCTAGGTAGTATGATTGGCACCAACTGGTTTAATAAGGGAATCAAATAATAACGTCAATAGGCAAAAGGTATTGAAAAAGACGCAGAAGAGTTAAATAAAATGTACTCCCCAAATAGACTTCTTGCCTGTTAATAGATTTGCTGATTTGTATTTCTATTTGTTTCCATTGTGCATATAATACATACAACTTTTCTCATATCTATCTTTTACTATACGCTAAGCAAAATAAAATATATATAAATAAAGTAATATGTAAATAAACCTGAACTGTTTTAAATATGTACTCTAATATTCCTTGGTCCGTGTAGGAGACAAGTGCAGGGGTATAATCAGGGAGACTTATTTAAGAGAAAATAAACATTGGCTTTATTTAGCCTGCGGCTTTAAACATTACAGCTTCATATCAGCATGCAAAACAAACAAAACAGCCTATCCCTTTGTAAAGGCTAACTCTTTCTTTCTAGGTGAATACTTGGAGTGAGACTTAGAAAAAGTTACGTAACAGTCAGGTAATTTATAAATAATATTCTTCCCCTTCCAACAAGTCTCGCGCGCATCGCACCTTTCACCATAGTTTCACCATTGTTTCCAGTATTTTTGGACAAGCAACCTGGCAACCCTAGTAAAAGATGATGTAGCCGAGCCCCTTTTTACCTCCGGTGCGGGGGTGGTGGGGGGGAAAGCTGCCTGGTTGATCGGAGCCGCCGGAGCACCGCGACAGACCAGGAGGTGGGGGGCAGCCAACCTGCACAATGCACATGCGCAGAACGGAGGCTGCGCATGCGTAGTTCGATAGTGTGGTGGCCATCTTGTTTCTCACGCATGCGCAGTGAAAGTTGCGATGGCCATCTTAAAATAGCTCCACAAGACACTAGAGCAGGACTACATGTCCCAGCATCCTCAGGGGCAGATGCAGGGAGGAGGAGAGTATCTTTGGCGCGCAAAGACCCGTGAGGCAGTCAGACGGAGGGCAGCAAGAGGGTACGTAGTGTCCAGGAAGCAGTGCTTCCCTGGACTAGGCCTAGTCTTGCCCCTTAGGCCCTGAGTCACCACAGCTGAGCATTGTAGGAAAGGCCCCAGATAGGGACACTTCCTCATTAGCACATAGATGTGCTGTTGTACTGGTGACCGGACGGCCATGCGTTTCTCTGCGGTCTAGGACCAGGCCACAGAGACATTGTGTGAGACCCTCCAGCTGGTGCTCAAACTTCACAAGGTGGATCGGATGCGTAAGGAGTGAGGGTATTGTTGGAGGCCCCACGTTGTGGGACCAGACTGATCCTCTATTTCACTATCTGCACCTGGGTACAGAAGTGCCCAGGCAGGTATAAAGTGAACCAACGTTTCACAGGGGTAGCACTACTTCATACATTTGGTGGGACTGACAATGGGAAGGACACCAGGGTTATTGGTGCCACTGCACCATAAGTACTTTGGGGGTACTCACCCACATTATTGTTGTGTTATACTGTGTGGTACAGTTAAATAATTATTATAATGTGTTCAGTAAATACTCATATTATACCTTGTGTGTGTATTCATTACTGTATAAGTTCCTGTGTGGGGTTATCCCTCCAATGCTGGAATCACTCATAGGTGGAGGCACTGCACTAAGGAGAAAGAGCTCACCCCAGGCTCCCAGTGGCAGAGGCTTATGCCTCCTGTGAGCAACAGGTACAGCAGCACGCGTAGTCACCCACGTAGTTTTCCTAGGCATAGAGAAAGGGGGCTACAATAATATGAGCCTAAAACCTCCACTCAACCCTTTAAAAGACTTAATAGATATGATGGTTCCCAGCACTCAAAATGAAAAAATAAGTTAAAGACATCAATAGAAAACTATCAGTAATATATTGAAACAATAAATGTATAACATAAGCCAACCCTATTGTAGGCTTGGAGGGAGCCAAACATGAAAAAAGAGGGCTAAACAAAAAATCACAAGTCTGGAGAGGGGGGGAGGTGGGGGAAAAACATGGGTAATAACAACCATAGGGGAAAAAGAAAAAGCAGTGGACAAAAAAGAGAAAAATACGGGTGACGTATAACATACGTTAAGGTAAAGGTGATTTAATATAGGGGGGCAATGACCGTTTCGGGGACAAAGATTCCCCTTCCTCAGGCCCATTCCCACAAACTAAAATAGTCTGTGGTACTTCCCTTTATATTATCCCTCCACCTTAACATCCCTCAAAAGATCAGCAAGAAGACAGAAGTCAAATAATACATGCTGTATACTAAAGTCAATCAACCGTGGTGTACTGTCAACTACCAGGATTAATATCTCTGAGTAAAGCACACAAATATGTAAACCTTGCAAAGGAGGTCCCCAAAACAGGCATAATGCATGTGAATTCTCAATCTCAGGAAAATGCAAATCTTCCCAGTACAAGCTACACATGAACAGACATTAGTGTCCTCGTGTCTGACAGGATAATGTCCCCAATGTTAGCACAATCAAGAATAGATACTTTAAAGCCAAGCCTGAACAAAATAGAGAATGGGAGGAAGAGGTAAATTATACAAATCCTCCAAGTGTGCTGCTCATCAGTGTGGATAGTTCTGCTCTCCTTGAGAACAAAAGACTTGTTCCAGGAGACTTTATATGGATTTGCTTCAAAAAATGAGGGGAGTGGTGGAAGAAGCCATGTAAAGAGAAAAAATCAATAGTGCAATAATGTAAAGCTACCCCCTGTATATGTATTTTATAAGTGAACAGAAACCTATAGGACACTCCTGAGGAAGCTGTCAGTAGTAATAGCGAAACGCATAGAGTGTAGCTCACCTGTGTAACCTGGAGAGGAGAGGCTGTGGTAGTGGGCTGTCCCCTGACATCCTGAAGACAAAGACATCGAAACTGGAAGTGACACGGTCGGCCACCGAGACGAATTAGGAAGTGGTGAGATTGCTACTCACCACACAGGGACATTGTCTTTCCTCCTTTTGCTCTTGATACAGCACGATAGTATGCACTGGACCACCTAAACATCTGAACCAGCGATTACATCATTGCCACTGTTTGGGATAATGCCTGATTTTTCTGCTCAAGTGTGAGTAGGAATTGTATAGGATAGGTCTCTTACCAGCCTCTAAACCAAAGTCCAAGGAGGTATCTGTTATAACGTTTTCTTTCTCTTAGTCAGGGTCTGGCTTGGTGTCTATGGGATGGCACTCCGTGGCGGGTTCCAGTGACTGCAGTGTCCTGGAATAGAGGAGCTGGTTCCCTAGGATCCTTCTCTATCACCATACACCGTGTATGTGCTAGAGAGATCTGTTCCTGGGAATCTCTTCTAGCAGAACAGGCCCTCTGTGCTCAAGAGACCCATGCAGTTTGTTTAGCACACATTTAAACCAGCTAGAATTAACTAACTCCCTGCTGGACTCATCAGCTACAGGCAGGCTTTAAGTGTGCTGGCTTTTATAACCGGGTATAAGCCCTATCAAATACCTCCCTTATTTCTGGGTAGCTCGGCCTAGCTACGGCTGAAGCCCATCCCTCCATTCTCTCTTGACATGTGCCTGCAACTTGAAATTAGAGTGGTTGGAGGGAGAGAACCCTCAGTTATGCTGGGACTGGAGCCCTTTCTCCAGGTGCCCTTCATTCCTCCAAGTATATTTGAGGTTTGACTTTGGCCACCATCTAACACTCCTGATATGAACCAATGAGGGATGCCACCTCTCTAGCCTTTCATGTCCCCAATATGTGGCCAATTTAAGAGAACACAGTTATGCAGTCTGTCATGCAGATAACCAGTGTCTCCTCTTTCCATGATGTTCTTACAGTAGCTTCCTCACCTCTGTAGACGACTCCTGGCTCAAGCTCCTTTATCCACTTTACTAAGTCTTCTTCCCTGACAAGGATAACCACCTACACCTGTTTCAGTATCAATTATCGTGGGTGGTTCAACCTGGGCAGAGATTTTATCCACTCTGATTAACCCCCATGGCATCTCTGTTTGGTAGTCAGTAGACATCGTCTTGACGTACTGTATTACTTTTTCTACGCTGACCAATTCTTCAATGTGTGAGGAAATCCCAAGTGATGTCTGGTAGGGGATCTCTGCTGTAGTAGAACTGTTTTGAAGCTCCTTCAGTACTAAGGGCCCCAGGTGTCCAGCTTTCTCATCCATCATGAGCTTATGCACAATAAGTAACCCCTTGTCAGTAGAGGTAATTTGTGCTTGGTTCAGGATACTTAAATTCCTGTACCTCAATTTGGTTGTAGTTCTACTCACACCTAACCATTACCCATGGCATATCTTCTTTTGTAGTTAGCAAACCTGTAGTCGTGTGCCTTTTTCCCTTGCAAAGACGAGTAAACAACTAGTGTTGCATCTTCAGGGACGTTATCACAGATACAGTTCTGCCTCGTTCTAGACAAAGACTGAGTCCTTATTTGGCTATTTTCATTGTGAGGAACCTGGATTGAGCCATGTGGGCATGGTAGCACAATTGGATTTGTATTGCGCTTCTCAGCAGTAATTCGGTTCTTTTTTGCTGAATTTTGTGGAAAGCCGATTGTACCACTGAGACGGCATTGTGGGTATGCTTATAGTAACGCATAGCTTACTTTGTTGGGACGTAGGACCTAAATCTGGATTAATCATATAAGCAGCTTCCTTCATTTTACTGTAGCATATTTGCTGCCGACACTTCCTAATATTTGACTGGCGTAAAATTACACATTGCTTCAAATGTTCAGAATTCTTTCCTTGTCGCTGCATTCTCCACATCGACTGGAGAAGGCAAGCTTCTTTATTCTGGCGACACAGCTGACGTGTTTTTATTCCTCTGTAGGCAACCTGCATGATGAGTGCTGCTGAGCATTTGCACTAATACCTTCCTCTCTCCAACCCTCCTTGGGTGAGAGTTCGGCTATATTTCTGGAGGCTTAGCGTGTTTCTCTTCTTTCTTTCAGAATCTACTCTGATCTGAGAGAATTCCAATTGCAGGCACAGGGATTTGCTTTTTTCCTGGTGAAGAGTGCTCTCTGCTTCTTCCAGTGCTAACTGTACGTCCAACTTTCCTCATTGGAGTTATTGCTTCTCCTTAACTTCTCTACTGGTTTGACCAGCCAGATATGAAACCGCCTCTGTCAGGTTCCTATTTTTTCTTCCCACAGTCTCTATAACCCTCAGAGCCTTCTCTTAGTCCGGCTTCCATTTACGCACTTCTGAGTTGTGACTCCAGGTCTCCTGGCGTGAGACTTCTAGCTCTAGGTTGAGGGCATGAAGCTCTTTTCGAGAGACTTCAAGATTCGTACTAGGCTATGGACATCTTTTTGAGAGACTTTCCTTTTGTGAAATTCTTTTATAGAGATTTCAAGTTCTGTGTGGAGACTGCTCATCTCCAGGTGTGAGGCTATGTGTAGAGTGTGAACCTCATTCTCTCTTCTCCCCTTACACTCTCCCCGTCACACACTCTCCCCCTCTTGTCCCTTTTGTGAAGATTGGACCTCAGTCCCGCCCCCATGACACATTGGGTAACGCCCCTTGCACTTGCACTGCGCGTGAGCGCCGCAGTACTCCTTCCGGCACCGGACCTTAGCTCCGCCCCGCACCGCCTCCCGTGACACAACGGAGGACGCTCCTATCTCCACTACACATCGGCGTCGCATGACCAGAAACACTCGTGGGGTTAATGCTAATTCCATTCATTACTCCACAACTGGGATACACTCCACCCCTGCCTATCAGTACACAGTCTATGTATGATGACACACTGCCTGCAGCCTTCCCATTGGCTCTATGTGCTTTATATGTTCAGCCAGCCCCTAGGCAAATTGGCTGAGCATAAACTTGTGTTTATTTACTAGTGCTTGCGTCAAGCATCCTGCTGCCCTGCTATTGTCTCCTGATTTATGTTTGTAAATGGTTATGTCAACAAAGGTGATTATTGAGGTTATTATTTTGTGTATTTATTATTCTTTTGTTTTTGTCATTATTATATATATCTTTATTGATATTATTATCACTATTTATTCACTTTTGGTTTGTTTGTTGTGTTGAGCCGAGTCACTGACATCACGATTCACATTGTATATGGGTATTTATGTGAGTATTCATAAAGCTTTCTTTGTTGTCTCCAGGTTCAGCCAATTAGAGCATGGTGCACTATACTGCCTGCATCTTTGGAGGCTTTAAGATGTTAGCTGGGTCTCAATAAAGCTTGTTTTGGTTGACACTCGCATACTGCCCTATCAGAGCCTCCACACGAAGGAGTGCGATGCGGATTGGCTAATGGCCCATGACTTCACTCACTGGCGCGGATGAGATCTGTGTTTAGGGCAGAAAGGGGGTCGATAGACAGCACTCTGACTAGGATAAATATGACAGGTTGCAGGGTGCACGGAACAGGAGGGGACCCTTACTCCCTTCACAAGTACTAACAAACCTATGGCAGTACCAGCACTCTCTGTCTCACAGCTAAAGACACTGAAGAATACAAGTGTAATGAAAATGAACAATTTTAATGATACTAGCAATAAACTGAAATTATAGCAACAATAGCCAATGTGTCAATGAGACAATAAATGTCACCATGGGAGAAGTCATAACGTAAGGGGTGGAGGGGAAAGAAGGAGAAGGGGAAAAAAAATACACGAAACATAAGGAAAAACCACAATATGGAAAAAGGAAAGCAAACTTGGGGGGCGACGTTTCGAGGGATAACCTCTTCATCTGGCCCATACCCCCTGGTCCCAAAGGGTCCCAGAGGTACTTCCCTAAGCCTTCCCTCCCCACTAACAGATATGCCCACACTCTACTGAGAAAAGCTATAGGTCATAAGCTATAAACAGGACAAAGTTCGTATGCAGATATCAGATATCCAAAACAGTTAATGAAATAAGCAAACCCTCTGTCCTCTGATCCTCGTGCTCTGTGGAGTGCTAGGGACTGTGATAACTGAGTTCACTGCTATTAATAGTGGAGCAGGTTGCCGTTCCACTGTGCCTGGCTGATGACGTCACTAGCAGGGTCCTCTCTGATGTAGCATGAACGCTGTCGACGTGGCATGTCTTGAATGCGCATGTGCTGTCTCTTCTCCTCCACTGCTCGTGAGGCGTGTGTAACGCCTGTATGCCCGCAGACCTGGCCAGTCCCCAGTACTGAGGTGGGTAAGGGTATAACACGCACCCACAGCAGTGAGGGAGTGCCCGGAGTGTGGTAATGCGTTGCCGGGCCTGGTAAGAAAGGGTTAACATATACTTGCTGAGTCTGGGGTGCCAGAGGTCATAGAGTACTGTCCGTGTGCCAGAGTTCAAGGGTTGGAGAGAGCAGCGTAGTGATGTCTGTAAGCCAGAGTTCAAGGGTTGGAGAAGGCAGCGTAGTGATGTCCGTAAGCCAGGGTCCAAGGGCAGGAGAAGGCAGAGTAGTCAAATCCAAAGCAGTGCACAAGTTCAAACAAAGGGAATACAAACAGGGGCAGGGACAGGAACCAGCGCTGAAACAGACAAGGGAGCTAGGCATAGACACTGCACACACAGAAGCTACAGGAAAGCTATGCAGAGCAATGAATAAGAGGATAGAGTGGGGTTATAAAGGAAGGGGGACCAATAGGGATGAGAGGTAGAGCAGAGGCTTGAGTGAGAGTTTACAGTGATTGTCTGAGAGAGTAGGGGAGGAGACAGGGAAATAATCTAGAGAGATGGCTTGTAAACCACGGGGGGCAGAGCTAGAATTTAGGGGCGGAAAATAACTGGAGCGGGTGCGCGCGCCTTCTGTAAGTGTGTTATGCGCGTGCACCGCACGTGTCACAGGGCTCGGTCCCTGCCCCGTAGAGCTTACAATCTATGTTTTTGGTGCCTGAGGCACAGGGAGATAAAGTGACTTGCCTAAGGTCACAAGGAGCCGACACCGGGAATTGAACCAGGCTCCTCTGCAGCAATCTCAGTGTCAGTCAGTGTCTTTTACTCTCCTTGTCTTGAGATTCGGACACGAAGCATCTGAGAAACTGCTCCATGGTCTGATTCATTCTCTCCGTCTGACCGTTGGTCTGAGGGTGATAACCCGAGGAAAATAGAAGGGAAATCCCAAGTCTCTGGGAAAAGCACGCCAAAACTTAGAAATGAATTGAGAACCTCTGTCTGAAACAATTGAAATAGGTACACCGTGTAATCTAAAAATTTCCTTAGAAAAAATGTTGGCCAAACTAGCTGAATTAGGAAGACCCTTGAGGGGTATAAAGTGTGAATGCTTGGAAAACCTATCTACTACAATGAAGATAGTATTCATCCCTTTAGAATTAGGGAGTTCCACCATAAAGTCCATGGAGATATGTTTCCAAGGTTGTTCCGGAATGGGGCGAGGCATGAGGAGACCAGAAGGTTTGTGTCGGGCGGAATTGCTCCGGGCACAGACCGGACAAGCACTGGTGAAATTGAAAATGTTCTTGTTCATCTTAGGCCACCAAAAGGTCCGTTTGATAAGGTCTGCTGTCCTCTGGAAGCCTGGATGACTGGCAGATCTCGAAGAATGTCCCCATAGAAGTATCTTATGGTGAAAACGCAGAGCTGCGTACAAGCGTCCTTCTGGCACCCTAAATCTCCTGGGGATGTGAACCTGGGCTTTATTAATTTCATCCAAGATATCAAAGTTATTGGCGGAAATTATACATTTGGCGGGAAGAATTGTCTCTGAGGATTCGTTAGAGTGTTCTCTGTAGAGAACTGGCGAGAGAGAGCGTCAGCCTTGATATTTTTGGTGCCGGGAATATAAGAAATAGTATAATTGAATCGAGAGAAGAACAGTGCCCAACGAGCTTGATGGGATACCAAGCGACAAGCCCCCTCAATATACAATAAGTTTTTGTGATCGGTGAGGATGGCTATAGGTTCCTTGGTACCCTCAAGAAGATGCCTCTATTCCTGGAGAGCCAATTTGATGGCCAGAAGTTCACGGTTCCCGACATCGTAATTTCTCTCAGCCAAAGAGAATTTCCGAGAAAAGAATCCACAAGGATAGAGTTTTTCCTGTGGGGTGGATCTCTGAGACAGAACTGCACCAGCTTCCACATCAGAGGCGTCTTCTTCTAACGTAAAGGGAAGGGAAGTATCTGGATGCCGTAGGATGGGTGCAGACACGAAGGCTTTTTTGAGGAATTCGAAGGCTTCGATGGCTTCAGGAGACCAAGTAGTCGGATCAGCACCCGTCTTGGTAAGGCAGTGATAGGTAGAGCGATGGTAGAGAAGTTACGGATGAATTTCCGATAGTAATTGGCAAAGCCAAGGAAGCGTTGCACGGCCTTGAGTGAATTCGGAAAGGGCCAGTCGAGTACAGACTTCAATTTCTCGGGATCCATGGTAAAGCCTTGGTCAGAGATAATATAGCCTAGGAAGGCTGTGGAAGTTTGATGGAACAGACATTTCTCCATTTGTGCGTAGAGGCGATTAGCACGAAGCCTAGTGAGTACCAGTTTGGTATGGCGAATGTGCTCCTCTAAGTCTTTAGAGAAAATGAGGATGCCGTCCAAATATACGATGACGAAGGTCCCCAAAACGTCCCGGAAGATATCGTTCATTAACTCCTGGAAACAGCAGGGGCATTGCACAGGCCGAACGGCATCACTAAACACTCATAATGTCCCGAACGTGTGTTAAACGCGGTTTTCTATTCGTCCCCGTCTCGAATAAGATTGTAGGCTCCTCTTAAATCGAGTTTGGAGAATATAGAAGCTCCTTGAAGACGGTCAAAGAGGGAGAGGATATCGTTTTTTAACCGTAATTTTGTTAAGCCCACGAAAGTCGATACAGGGCCATCCTTCTTCACGAAGAAGAAGCCTGCCCCGGCAGGGCAGGGAAGGTAGAGTTGCGGATGAATCCTTTCGCCAGATTATCCCGGATATAAGACGTCATCGCCTCTGTCTCAGGCACAGATATGGGAAACGACTTAGACTTAGGATGTATGGTTCCAGGAATTAACTCAATGGGACAATCGTAGGGGTGATGGGGAAGTAATACCTCAGCTTGTACCTGATTGAAGACATCTACACTACCGACCAACTTTATTCTTACTTGGCTAGCTCCGCGAATTTCGGAGTATCCCGGTTATCTGCGGTTATGTGTCGTTTTCTCCCGGGGTATATAGCGTTATATCGCGCCCGTGATTTAAGCATTTTATTCCCGATGGCTGCAATACTGCAATGCCGTGTAAAAACGCAGGGGGGCATTTGCGAGCTGTTGTCTTTGAAGCCGAGAAATTCATGAATTGTAATGCATTATATACTGTATATATACAGTATATACCGTATAACAACAACCCCTATAACCCCTAACATACACATACAGTACTGTATATGCACATCAATGATACTGTAGGCCGTCCCCTGGCGAGATGTGTTTGCAGCAAGGAGAGAACCGCTGCTCTCTCTGCGCAAACATCGGCACATTAAAAATTATTTAAAATACATTTTTATTCATAGTGTACATGTGCAGAGGGTCTCCGGAGCTGAACCGCGTTGGTTTCAGGTCCGGGGACCCCCTGCTCCCCGAGATACAGGCCCCTTTATGAGGTGCCGGTATCCCTCTGCACGTGACCGCGGCATGTAAACAAAGCAGAGGGATACCGGCACCCCCTAAAGGGGCCTATATCTCGGGAAGCAGGGGGTCCCCGGACTTAAAACAAAAACGTTTCTGCTCCGGAGACCCTCTACACATGTACAGTATAAATAAAACACATATATAAAAAAACACTCGTTCCTTACCTTAGCGGCTATCTGCTATGGTAACGAAGCAGCATTTCTGCATTTTAATAATATTGTACAGTGAGCAGGGGGTTCCCTGAGCCAGAAATTAATGCTCAGGGGACCCCCTGCTCCTGCACAATATTATTAAAATACAGAAATGCTGCTTCATTACCATAGCTGATAACCGCTAAGGCAATGAAGGGGTTAACCCACCGTGCCCGCTTTATTGTGGGTAGCGGGGGTGGGTGAAGGGGGTATTTGGCCCTTGGTGTGAGTTTAGGACTTGCGGGGGGGTTGCGGGTGCACTTAACCCCTTCACGGCCGTAGCAGTTAATACCGCTACGGTCATGAAGGGGGTAACCCCTACCGCTACCCCCCCGCAAGCCCTAAACAACCACCGTAGGGGCAAATACCCCCTTCACCCACCCCCACTACCCACAATAAAAAAAACTCACACACAGCAGCAGCACAAAAAATAAATAAATAAATCTAAATAAATAAATAAATAAATGAATATAAATAAATACATTTAAAATACATTTTTATTCATAGTGTAGATGTGCAGGGTGTCTCCGGAGCTGAACCGCGTTGGTTTCAGGTCCGGGGACCCCCTGCTCCCCGAGATACAGGCCCCTTTATGAGGTGCCGGTATCCCTCTGCATTTAAAGGTCCCGATCACGTGACCGTGGTCTGTAAACCAAGCAGAGGGATACCGGCACCCCCTAAAGGGGCCTGTATCTCGGGGAGCAGGGGGTCCCCGGACTTAAAACAAAAACGTTTCTGCTCCGGAGACCCTCTGCACATGTAGAGTATAAATAAAACAGACACATCAATAAAAAATCGTTCTTTACCTTTGCGGCTATGTGCTATGGTAATGAAGAAGATTTTCTGTATTTTTAATAATATTGTACAGTGAGCAGGGGTTTCCCTGAGCCAGAAATTAATGCTCAGGGGACCCCCTGCTCCTGCACAATATTATTAAAAATACAGAAATGCTGCTTCATTACCATAGCTGATAGCCGCTAAGGCAATTAAGGGTTAAGGCAGAATAAACAATAAATACATTAAATATATATTTTTAATGTGTGTGTTAAACCTCCCTGCCTTGACTGTAACCTGTGTAAGACCCCCTCCCCCTATTGTGTGTGTTAAACTTCCCTGCCTTGACTAATCTATGTAAAAACCCCTCCCCCTATTGTGTGTGTTAAACTTCCCTGCCTTGACTGTAATCTATGTAAAAAAAACCTCCCCCTATTGTGTCTGCTAAGCTTCCCTGCTTTGACTAATCTGTGTAAGCCCCCCTCCCCCTATTGTGTCGGTTAAATCTCCCTGCCTGTGTTTCTGAGTGCAGTGTACTGTATGTAAATGTGGGGAGGGGGATCCCGTGTAAATAACCACACCCACACCCACTTCCCACTACCCACTACCCACAATAAAAAAAATTCACACACAGCAGCAGCACAAAAAATAAATAAATAAATCTAAATAAATAAATAAATAAATGAATATAAATAAATACATTTAAAATACATTTTTATTCATAGTGTATATGTGCAGGGGGTCTCCGGAGCTGAACCGCGTTGGTTTCAGGTCCGGGGACCCCCTGCTCCCCGAGATACAGGCCCCTTTATGAGGTGCCGGTATCCCTCTGCATTTAAAGGTCCCGATCACGTGACTGCGGCCTGTAAACCAAGCAGAGGGATACCGGCACCCCCTAAATGGGCCTGTATCTCGGGAAGCAGGGGGTCCCCAGACCTAAAACCACAGCGGTTCAGCTCCTGAGACCCCCTGCACATCTACACTATGAATAAAAATGTATTTTAAATGTATTTATTTCTATTCATTTATTTATTTATTTAGATTTATTTATTAATTGTGCTGTTGCGTGTGAATTTTTTTTATTGTGGGTAGTGGGGGTGGGTGAAGGGGGTATTAGCCCCATCAGTGGTTGTTTAGGGCTTGCGGGGGGTAGCGGGTGCACTTAACCCCTTCACGACCGTAGCGGTATTAACTGCTACGGTCGTGAAGGGGTTAAGTGCACCCGCAATCCCCCCCGCAAGTCCTAAACTCACACCAAGGGCCAAACACCCCCTTCACCCACCCCCGCTACCCACATTAAAAAAAATCCACGCACAGCAGCCCCACAATTAATAAATAAATAAATAAATACATGAATATAAATAAATATATGTATATATATATATACAGTATATATACTGTATATATATATGTATATATATACAGTATATATATAATAACAATCCCTATACATATATATATATATATATATATATATATATATATATATATATATATATATATATATATATACTGTATACTGCACCGACACACTTTATTCGAGCAAATACCCGGTATGTACCTGGCAGATACCTGGAATGCGCCGCTCCTCACCTCTGACAAGCCCCGTTGCATTTGCCTTCCCAGCCTGGGTTCATGCCTGGCTGATGGGCGGCTGATCTGTTAAATGATAATGATTAGGATTTAATAGGCTGCAATGCTTCGCGTGTCTACCAGATGGCATAAATTCATGAATTGTAATGCAGTATATATATATATATATACTGTGCAGTATTGCAGCCAGCGGGAATAAAATGCTTCAATCCCTGCTTGGAAAATAACTCAATGCACACGGGCAGAAAACAGTCACAAACCTCAATACACCCGGGTATACCCGAATTCGTGGGACTAGCCAAGCTCGAATAAAGTGTGTCGCCAGTGTATGTATATATATATATATATACAGTATATATATATATATATATATATATATATATATATATATATATATATACTGTATATATATATATATATATATATATTTATATATATATATATATATATATATATATATATATATATATACTATATATATATATATATATATATATATATATATATATATATATATATATATATATATATATATATATATATATATATATATATATATATATATACAGTATATACACACACATGATGAACCAATATACAAATAAATTGAGAAGGGTTATCAAAATCATACTGTACTACAAATAACACTTCTCCATACAGACACACTACATTACAATGAATTTCCTTTAATAATCCTAACTGATCTTACAATCTAAATCATCAAATGACAAAGAAAAACCTCACATTCCAATCCATACATTGCATTTACATTGTATTTATGATGCTTAAAATCTATGCACCATATACATTCTGCAAATGAATGTGAACAATATAATTGCAAGCAAAATACAGATAACTCCAAACAAGTCAACTATTTTAACCAATCAAGTAAACAAAAATCAATATATAAGTACCAACCAGAAAACACAATTTAAAACCAAAGCTAACCCTTACATTACCAAGGATTACATCTATCTAATTGTAAAAAACATTATAATGTACACACATTGAAGCATTGCAATATACAACATACAGTACAGTACATCCCCTGTACCTCCCTGCCTTGAGTGTAATCTGTTTAAAGCCCCCTCCCCCCTAATGTTTCTGTTAAATCTCTCTGCCTTGAGTGTAATCTGATTAAAGCCCCCTCCCCCCTAATGTTTCTGTTAAATCTCCCTGCCTGTATTGCTGTGAGTGCAGTGTATATAAATGTGGGGAGGGTGGGGGGGACCCGATGTGCATACTGTGATGTCTAACCACCCTCACCCCCTACCCACATCCCGTTACCCCCCCCCCATCCTGGCCATGGCCCCTCCGCTTCTACAAAACAGACACAAAAATTAAAACATCCAAAGTAATGTCCCCTAACCCCTTAATCACCATAGTGGTTATTAACCGCTACAGTCATTAAGGGGCTAACCCACCCTCACCCACCACTCGGGATGCCTACATACCCTCCCACACTAACCCCCCCCCGTGAGGCCTAACCACCATCACCCAGTACCCACAAGGGAGGCCTACCCACAAACCGTTGGGGAAACACCCCCCCACACCCCCAGTACCCTCAATAAAAACAACACAGTGACCCACAATAAACATCATTCTATTTATTAAATACATTACCCACCCCCTGTGCCCCCCCATAAATACATGATTTATTATTTTAAAAACAGGGTTCATAACGCAGCCCCACGTGAGTCCCCGGTGGGCTGGCGGGGCACCTGGACAGACCTACAGGGTACCAGCAGCCCTTTTCAAACAGGTTCTGGAGGCCTGCTGGTGGATCCCGCCAGCACCATGGCCCCCAGGTGGTCTCCTTGGGACACCGTGGGCCACAATTGGGTCCCCACGGTAGGCCCAAGGATGTCTGGGAGCCCCGGGTCAGACCCACAGGTATCTGTGGGGCCTCGGGTGGTTCCCACGGGGGTCTTGGGAATTCACGGGTGCTCACTACGAGTCCGCGGTGCCCCCACAGAAGTGGGACCACACATCATCATCCCCGCACCTACGGGTCGGCGGTGCCCCCACAGAAGTGGGACCACACAGCTTCATCCCCGCAGACTACGGGTCGGCGGTTCCCCCACAGAAGTGGAACCACACAGCTTCATCCCCGCATGTTTCACCCGTGGGACCACCAGCCTGGTACCCGTGAGATAGCCGAGGAAACCACAGGTGGTCTCCAGAGGTCTCACGCGGAACCACGGAACAAACCCTGAATGTAAAAAAAATAAACTTGGCCTATCCATTCAATACATACCCCCCCCCCCCAACACCTACAGTACAATAATGTGCAAAATAACTATTATCCAGATATGGATAATAGATTAATTGCCCATTATTAAAGTCATTAACTAGCATATTCAAATAAATAAAGTACTACTGACCTCATCAATACGAAGTGTCCATCGCCAGCAACATCCTTGTCTTGTCCACAAAATACATTGCCAAAACAAAGCCAATACATTGCAATTACATTCAGATATCAATTAACCCCTTAAACACCTTATCGGATAATAACCGCAAAGGTAATTAAGGGGTTAAGCCACACCCACCCTTCACCCATGAATTTGTACAGTGACTTCATCGTGCAACTACAGTATATATACAGTATATATATATATATACAGATATACAGATATATATATATATATATATATATATATATATATATATATATATATATATATACATATATATATATATATATATATATATATATACATACATATATATATATATATATATATATATATATATATATATATATATATATATATATACAGTGGTTGACAAATCACCAAAAAATCTACTCGCCATACAAAAAAATCTACTCGCCACCTAGTACCAAACGTGTGCTGTTTGGGCCAATATTTACTCGCCCGGGGGTTAAATCCACTCGCCCGGGGCGAGCAAAAGTATAGGTTTGTCGAACACTGTGTATATATATATATATATATATATATATATATATATATATATATATACACTGGCGACACACTTTATTCGAGCTTGGCTAGTCCCACGAATTCGGGTATACCCGGTTGTATTGAGGTTTGTGACTGTTTTCTGCCCGAATGCATTGAGGTATTTTCCAAGCAGGGATTGAAGCATTTTATTCCCGCTGGCTGCAATACTGCACAGTATATATATATATACTGCATTACAATTCATGAATTTATGCCATCTGGTAGACACGCGAAGCATTGCAGCCTATTAAATCCTAATCATTATCATTTAACAGATCAGCCGCCCGTCAGCCAGGCATGAACCCAGGCTGGGAAGGCAAACGCAACGGGGCTTGTCAGAGGTGAGGAGCGGCGCATTCCAGGTATCTGCCAGGTACATACTGGGTATGTGCTCGAATAAAGTGTGTCGGTGCAGTATATATATATATATATATATATATATATATATATATATATATATATATATATATATATATACACATGATGAACCAATATACAAATAAATGTAGAATGCTTAAAATCTATGCACCATATACATTCTGCAAATGAATGTTAACAATACTGTATCATTGCAAGCAAAATACAAACACTTCCAAACAAGTCAACTATTTTAACCAATCAAGTAAACAGAAATCAATTAGCAATCATTATTTACATCCCTAAAAAAAACGCAGTTTACTCACGAATCAATCCACGAACAGGAACCATAAAATAAAAAACCATAAAATAATAAACATTAAACTAAAAATCCAAATCAATCCACGGGTCTTCTACTTGTAATCCATCTTTATCTTCATCTGTATTCTTCTTTCTTCTATCTTCTTCCGGGCGGGGCGGGGTCTTCTTTCCATCTGCGGCCATGGCCTGGTCTTCTTTCTTCCCCGGAGGTCCTTCCTCCGTAGCATCTGGCTTCAAAATGAGACGACATAGGCTTTTAAAGGCCTATGACGTCACATTTTCGTCATATGGTTCCCACGGCCCTGATTGGGCCGTGAAAACCATGTGTTTTGGCCGATAAAAATAAAAATGATGACGTCACTTAAAGGCAATGAAAGCACAGCCAATCAGAATGGCTTTGCTTCAATTGCCTTTAAGATGATGTCATGAAAAGACACATGGCCGCCCTCACATGGTATGGTAGCCAATCAGAGCGTGGGAACTCCATCCCTACTCTGATTGGCTCTAGTATACCATGTGACAGAGGCTTGGGGGGAAAAAGGATGTGATGTCATTGAAAGCTTGTCACATGGTACTAGAGTCAATCAGAGCGTGGGAACTCCATCCCAGATATATCTGTGTCCAGATGTGTGTTCTAAAAAGTGCAGCATTGCAGTTTTTGTGTTCATTATATTTGATTTGATTTAATTAACTTTAACCTTAAACCTTAAAGCACTTACACCTAAAGGCCTCAATGAAGTATTTGTCTACAGTCCCTTCATCTAAGCTCCCCAGTTCATCTGAATTTAATTAAATCAAATCAAATATAATGAACACAAAAACTGCAATGCTGCATGTTTTAGAACACACATCTGGACACAGATATATCTGCCTCAGACTCTGCCATTCAACCAATACATAAATAAATAACATACACAGTTATACACATATAACAATACAGACAAAGATACACATTAGTCAATTTATTCAAGTAATACAATTATGGTGTCACAACAGTGAAAGTTATTATTACATTACACTAGATGACAATCAGTTCACACAAGCCTAAGCAAACTGCTACTAATAAACAAAGCAGCATGTCACAGTTCTTCACAGTCTCGTACATCAAAGGAGACACAGTGCTGGTTTGAATCTCTGACATCTACCAGCCTCATAGTGCGCATGCGCTAACTGCGAATGGGGTCACTATAGGTTAAGCCAAGAGGTATAAATACCCTTCTCAGACATAGGAAACCTTCTGATTACCATAGCCTTGACAAAGCACTCGCGAAACGCGCGCGTCGGCAACACGTGACCACGTGCACGCGCGGAGCCCGAGTTCATGGACACTGACTCAGTGTGATTAAGGAAGTCAGCGTGGCTCAGCTCGTGTACATTAATGGACTGTTTTTAGACCTAACGGTCTTCAGTCACCAATCAGGAACGGCACACAGTATATCTGACAGTTTATTACAATATCAACTTAGGAAGCCTGAATGCTAATCTCCTACTACAGCATTAAGCTCATAGGGTACAACACATTGAGCAAAACGGCACCCCATCCAGCAATTAACCTCTGGAGTGCCAGACCATCACCACATATGAGGAGTACTGCACCAACTAGGAGAAGGTCTTACACAGTTGACCGGTATATAAACCCTATATTTGTTTATACAGGAGTCTCAGCAGCGCTACCATACTTACCAGTAATCTATCCATATATACTAGTGTTTACTCTAGACCTGTTACTACACACCTGGGGTTCACAGGTATAAAGCACTACCAACTTGCACTAACGTACCACCATCTATATAAACTGGTGATAGCAACACATCTTTAGGTGCACTTTGACCTAGATTTGCCCAATCAAGTCTATAATGTACTATTAGCTGCAGTACGTAAGCAGCTAAGTACAGGTCCCATTAACCAGTGCATCTACTTGTAGTAGATTATTATTACTCTATTACTGGGGCACTACATATGTGGTTCTAAACTGCCGTTCCAACAGCCTAGACCTCTAGCCCATTCACTCCATATGAGGAATACTAGGGCCAGTGAATATCCCAACACTGGATATTAACATATCACTATATACTCCTCTGGATAAACTTATTCCAAGAGTTAGCAACACTTGGTATCATTTAATCATTGTTTTAAACCCCAATATTTTAACGACATTGTCATTTAATAAAGATATTTTAAGTAAATCACCAATTCATACTGGATCAGAGTGCTATCTACAGGGGTTCTGTCTGTCTATTTGTGTACTAGGTCATATGCCCCTTGCAGCACCATTTCCTTTGTTCACAATTAAGCTGAAGCGGGGGTAAATCATAAGTATATAATTATTTATATATGTGTTTTATTTATACTGTACATGTGCAGAGGGTCTCCGGAGCAGAAACATTTTTTTTTTAAGTCCGGGGACCCCCTGCTCCCCGAGATACAGGCCCCTTTAGGGGGTGCCGGTATCCCTCTCCTTGGTTTACATGTCGCGGTCACGTGATCAGGACCTTTAAATGCAGAGGGATACCGGCACCTCATAAAGGGGCCTGTATCTCGGGGAGCAGGGGGTCCCCGGACCTGAAACCAATGCGGTTCAGCTCCGGAGACCCCCTGCACATCTACACTATGAATAAAAATGTATTTAAAATCATTTTTAATGTGCCGATGTTTGCGCAGAGAGAGCAGCGGTTCTCTCTCTGCTGCAAACACATCTCGCCAGGGGACGGCCTACAGTATCATTGATGTGCATATACAGTACTGTATGTGTACAGTACTGTATGTTAGGGGTTATAGGGGTTGTTGTTATACAGTATATATATACATATATATATATATATATGTATATATATACTGCATTACAATTCATGAATTTATGCCATCTGGCGGACACGCGAAGCATTGCAGCCTAGTAAATCCTGAACCATTATCAATTAACACATCAACCGCGCTTCAGCCGGGCATGCGCCTGGCTGGGAAGGCTAAAGCATGCTCCGGGTGAACAGTGTGGCATTCCAGGAACATGCCAGGTACAAGCCGGTGATTAGTAAGAATAAAGTCTGCCGCAGCAGTAAGTACTTGTGATACACCGTCGGCAGAGCAGAGTGGTTAGACGAAGTGGTGTCAAGGCCGGCGAGCACGGCAGCAGGAGGAGTAGCTGTCTTCTGAGTGGTAGCAGTCCATTGGATGGGCAACACATTGGTCCAATCTATACGTGGGTTGTGAAGCTGGAGCCACGGCAATCCCAGAATAAACTGGACAGTAGGGGAGTGGAAAACATCGAAGACCATTACCTCGGTGTGACCATTCGCGGTGGTCAAGGTAAGTGTAATAGACTCCCAAATGATGAAGGCTGGTTGGAGCGTTCGTCCGTTGATAGCCTCCAGGCCGATGGGCAACTTTTTCTTGACTAGTGGAATTTGGTTCTTACAAGCGAAGGCGTGATCAAGAAAGTTTCCACCAGACCCGGAATCGATAAAAGCTTCCACTTCTATTTGAAGATCAGGACCCGCTAGAGTTACAGGGAGCATTATTTTCTTAGGTAGTTCCTTAGGGAGAGAGGGGCAAGGAGAGATAGTACCCAGTAGAAGCCCCTCAGAGATAGTACCCAGTAGAAGCCCCTCTACCTTTACTGGGTGTTCCCGTTACCCGGCTTCAGGCGACAGTGACGGAGTCGGTGCTCTGGAGAACCGCAATAATAGCAGAGACCCTCCTCATGACATCGTGTTTTCTCAGCAGCCCAAGGCTGTTGGCTACCGATTTGCATCAGTTAAGGAGCATCCAACGCAGGAAAGGCTGAAGGAGGTGATCTAGGAGAAACAGACAGAGGCGGGAGGGAGCCGGAACAGTGACGCTCGTGGCGTTGTTCTTGGGTGCGCTGATCCATTCTGATACTGAGAGCAATGAGTTCCTCAAGGGAAGATGGCCGAGCTTGGGCTGCGAGGTCATCCTTAAGAGTTTCGGACAAACCGTGCCAGTATGCTGCGGCAAGAGCTTTGTCGTTCCACTGGGTCTCTGCGGCGATGGTGCGGAACTCCACCGCGTATCTTGCAGCTGACCTACGAGCCTGAGAGAGATGGAACAAGGAAAAAGCAGCAGTCTCCCTACGTGCTGGTGTGTCAAACACCTGTTGGAACTCACGCCGGAATTTGGGGTAATCTTGGGTTAATTCAGGTTTGTGTTCCCAGAGAGGAGAAGCCCAAGCGAGTGTGTCGCCAGTGAGTAGGGCATTGATATAGGCCACCTTGGTACGACCAGTAGGGAAGAGGGAGGGGGACATCTCGAATTGAACTTCACACTGATTCAAGAATCCTCGGCAAGCGAGGGGGTCCCCATTGTACCGGTTGGGAGCTGGTATACGTGGTCCAGGATTACTTAAAGCCACTGGAGCTGAGGTTTCCCGGAGTGATAAATTCGAAAGTTGTTGTGACAGAGTGGTAAGTTGCTTACTTACAAATTGCAAATGTTCCACGGAAACACCTTGGCCTACCTCAGGGGGGTCTGCATTTGTTGGGCTCTTCAAAATGTTATGCCTGTATGCCTGCAGACCTGGCCAGTCCCCAATACTGAGGTGGGTAAGGGTATAACACGCACCCACAGCAGTGAGGGCGTGCCCGGAGTGTGGTAATGCATTGCTGGGCCTGGTAAGAAAGGGTTAACGTATACTTGCTGAGTCCGGGGTGCCAGAGGTCGGAGAGTAATGTCCATGTGCCAGAGTTCAAGGGTTGGAGAGAGCAGCATAGTGATGTCTGTAAGCCAGAGTTCAAGGGTTGGAGAAGGCAGCGTAGTGATGTTCGTAAGCCAGGGTCCAAGTGCAGGAGAAGGCAGAGTAGTCAAATCCAAAGCAGTGCACAAGTTCAAACAAAGGGAATACAAACAGGGGCAGTGACAGGAACAGGAACCAACGCTGAAACAGACAAAGGAGCTAGGCATAGACACTGCACACACAGGAGCTACAGGAAAGCTATGCAGAGCAATGACTAAGAGGACAGAGTGGGGTTATAAAGGAAGGGGGACCAATAGGGATGAGAGGTGGAGCAGAGGCTTGAGTGAGAGTTTGCAGGAATAGGTCTGAGAGAGTAGGGGAGGAGACAGGGAAATAATATAGAGAGATGGCTTGTAAGCCACGGGGGGCGGAGCTAGAGTTTAGGGGCGGCAAATAACTGGAGCGGGTGCGCGTGCCTTCTGTAAGTGTGTTATGTGAGTGTCACAGGGCGTGAGGGACGCACCGTCGGGGAGACGCTCGGCACCGGAGGCAGAAGGGAAGGAGAGGCGGAGGATCCAGGTAATGGAAGGGCTGGGGTGATAGACGCACGCCGGGGGATATGGGTACCATGGAGGGTAGTGAGTGACCGGGAACGTGCACGCACAGTGCGGGAGTCGCGCACAAGACGCGAACGTGCGTCAGGGCATGCAAACCGCGCCGCGGAGGAATGGCCGTGAGAGGAGGATGGGAGAGAGTGAGGACGAAGGAAAGAGGGGTGGTTAGAGGTCGTGGGAACTGGGGTGACGGGGACACGCTTCCCCCGATCCGTTACAGAGTGCCACTGCGCATGCGTGAGGTCCCTGTTTGATAGTTCTGTATACAAGCAGTGTGTGTCAGTATCTATTGAGCCAGTGAAAACGTGATGGTTGCGTTCCTGGTGATGGCACTTGTGGCTCAGCACAGACAAGCTGGAGGCTCCTGCAGTAACTCCCAGACCAAACAAATAAAGACAAAAACGATATGAATATAAATGCAGTGGTTGACTACAAGGCATAAACCTAAATAGCTAAAGGTGGACAGACACCCCCTAAGTTAAAGAGACCTAATAAAAAGGATAAAAATAAGGCTAAAAACGACATCCACACCTGAGTACCATAGAAAAGTCAGAAATCCTTAAGGGCTTAATAGCACAAATAAGCCCAGGACTCACCCACTGTCCAGGATCTGATTAGAGGTAAGTAGAGACGACTAAGGTGTCAGGATAGATCACTTACAAGACATTAGCCCTTGCAACACCTGACCCATACTTCAAGAGTAATGAGCAACGATCGCCAGTGGCTGCTGGTCCAGGTTTGGTGGGCAGGGTGTCCTGCGGGGCCTACGAGGGTTGGTAGGAGGGACAAACGACACACCATGGAGTTAAGCACCAACCCAATATGATCAAAAATAGCAACTAAGGTCCAATTCCTTATTGATGCCTCTGGGGCTTACCGTGTCCAAACGTCTTATCCATTGCGTCTCTTTCTGCAATAAAGACCTCTGAATGTTCCCACCACGCCTCTTTCTCCCCACTCCATCAATGACCTGGTACCTCAGCTGGCTCGCATTGTGCCCAGCTTGTGTGAAGTGATGGGCGACCGGCGCGTCAGGATCACCCCTGCGGATGGCCGCTTTATGTTGTTGAATCCGATCCTTCACCTGTTGCGTCGTTTCACCCACATAACCAAGTCCACAAGGGCATTTCATGAGGTACACTATGTTCTTAGACATACACATGTAAAAGTTCTTAATATGTTATATCAGTCCAGTGTGGGGATGTCAAAACGTGGGGCCCTCCCGTAAACTGTTGTATTGACTGCAGTTTAAACACCTGTAACACCCCAATCTGGGAGTCCACAGAAAGGTCTGAGTTGTCTCTTTCAACCCCTATATCTGCCTTCACAAGTCGTTCTCTTATATTACAACCCCTTTTGTAGGAAAATAAGGGTTTGAATGTGAAAGTAGAGGATAAGAGGGAATCATTTTGCAGTAGAGGCCAGTGCCTCAGTATGATCTTTCTGATTTTACCCGATTGGGTATTGAATGTAGTTACAAACGGTATAGAAAACAGTTTTTTGTGTGGATCACCCTGAGCTCTTAAGAAGAGCGTGTAAGAGCTCTTCTCTGGGAATAGCCTCTGCCTTATCACGTTGGGTCTTTAATAATGAATTAGGATACCCTCTTTTCCTAAATTTGTCCTGCATCCTTAATCCCGGAAGCCCTCGCACAGTGCCAGGAGGGTGAACGCTGCTGTAGTGTAACAGATTATTTCTGTCTGTCGGTTTAGTGAATATGTTTGATTCCAATCTGTTATTCACTATAGAAATGGTTGTATCTAAAAAATCAACCGAGATCTTACTAAACTGACAAGTGAACCCGATGGTATCCCTAGCCATGTTAATGTCAGAGACAAACGCCAATAGTGATCCAGCATCCCCCAGCCACATAAGGAACACATCATTGATGTAGCGCACCCACATATGCCCATGGATGATGAATCCGGGATGAGGATAGACATACTCCTCCTCAAACCTAGCCATGAAAATGTTGGCATATGTGGGTGCGACATTCGACCCCATGGCCGTACCTTGCACCTGAATGTAGAAGGTATCCTCAAAGAGAAAGTAATTCTCCTTGAGTATAATCTGCAGCAGATCCAGTATTAGCATACGTTCTTTCGGCATATACAAGCCTCCTGTGGCTAGAGTCTCCTTCATTGCTGTGATCCCCTCATAATGAGGAATCGAAGTATATAGGCTATTAACGTCAAGGGTAGCCAACAACACACTAGTTGTAAATGGTGGAATTGAAGATATCTTATTCAGAAACTGCGAGGTGTCCTGAACAAAAGATTTGGAGCTGTCTACAAACGGTCTCAGCAGTTTATCAAAAAAGATCGCACAGGGCTGGAATATGGAATCTGTGCCTGCCACTATAGGTCTACCCGGACGGGATACTAAACTCTTGTGTATTTTGTGTAACACATAGAAGACCGGTGTGATTGGATCTTTTTTTAAAAGAAAGTCTTTCTGTTTTTTAGTAATTACACTGCCTTCATAAGCCATATCTATGACCTCTGAGATCCTCCTGATAATATCAATAATAGGGTTGTGATCAATGACTCTATAGTTGCTACCAACCTCCAATTGTCTCAATATCTCTTTCCTATAGTCGCAACGATCCATTATCACTATTGCCCCACCCTTATCCGCCGGTTTTATTATGATGTCAGGGTCTGATTCTATCTCTGTGATAATGGCCTTCTCCTTTCTAGAGAAATTGTTATTTTTAAGTCGTGGTCTATTCACTTTGAGTGCATCAATGTCCCTCTGTACCAAAGAGATATATGTTTCTATTGTGTGATTAATGGGAGAGGGATTAAATCTGCCCTTGATCTTACACTCTTCTGTGAGAATATGACATGGTGAATCAATCATAACATCATTATCTTTGGGTGAAGATGAACCGGGGTGCTTCAGAAACAACCGCTTAAGGCGTAAGTTCCTAAAGAAACGCGCCAGATCCACATCAAGTTCAAAGATATCAAGGGGTTTGGTGGGTACAAATGAGAGGCCTTTGTTTAATACTTTCAATTGCTCGTTGGTAAAGGTCTTAGCAGAGATGTTAACTACCAGTGGATCTGCGACCGTGTCTGCATTCCTCTCCTTACTGTCCCGTGTGCCTCGGTGCTTTCTCCCCGCCATCCGCGGCCTCCGCGTCGACCACGCGGAGGTCTTTGTTCTAAAAAATGAGGAACACCTGCCGACGAATCGCTTCCTGTGGAGTCCATGTAATCTGGATCAGGTTGAGTACCTGGATGGACCCCGGGTGCCCTCCACTGTTTGTAATCTCTCTGTTGCTGGGTTCTCCACTGCCATGTGTATACCTTATTTCTGGTGTAATCACGGGTGTCCCTCAAATAATTTTGACTCTTACGTGCCTCTATATCTCTACTGAATGCTGAAAGCTTGTCATCTAAATTTTGCTTTAAATTATTGAGTTCAGTCTCTGACAGCGAGGTTTTTAAAGCCTCTTGCAGTCTCGTGACCTCAGTCTTGGTTTCTATTATGGGGCCTTGTATCTGTTCTATAGTCAATATAATTAAATCTAAAGAGCACTTATTTAAGATTCCCTCCCATTTAGTGCAAAAATCCTTCTGATCGGCGAATAATGTGGGTCTCCGATTAGATCGGAGACCCCTGGGAATACGTTTCACCCTAAAGTACTCGGCTAATGTGGTTGCGTGTAATTTCAGGTTTATATTCTGTTTTAAAATTCTTTCCAAATTTAATGGGATATCTATGGGATTATTCTCAGATAAGAAATCCCTGTCCCCCAAACAGAGTGTGGCTATATGTGAAGCATCCACATCTGAATAGGTAAATGTATTGGCATTTATTGAGGGGTGATAATATCTTGTGACAACGACATGAGGTCACAAAAATGGCACAGGTGCCCGTCTATCAAAGGGTCAATCTATGGCAGAAAGGGGGGCGATAGACAGCACTCTGACTAGGATAAATATGACAGGTTGCAGAGTGCACGGAACAGGAGGGGACAAAGTTCGAATGCAGATATCCAAAACAGTTAATGAAATAAGCAAACCCTCTGTCCTCTGCTCCTCGTGCTCTGTGGAGTGCAAAGGACTGTGATCACTGAGTTCACTTCTATTAATAGTGGAGCAGGTTGCTGTTCCGTTGTGCCTGGCTGATGACGTCACTAGCAGGGTCCTCTCTGGTGCAGCATGAACGCTGTCGACGTGGCATGTCTTGAATGCGCATGTGCTGTCTCTTCTCCTCCACTGCTCGTGAGGAGTGCCACTGCACATGCGCCAGGTCACGGTTTGACAGTTCTGTTTACAAGCAGTGTGTGTCAGTATCTATTGAGCCGGTGAAAACGCGATCGTTGCGTTCCTGGTGATGGCACTTTTGGCTCAGCACAGACAAGCTGGAGGCTCCTGCAGTAACTCCCAGACCAAACAAATAAAGACAAAAACGATATGAGTATAAATGCAGTGGTTGGCTACTAGGCATAAACCTAAATAGCTAAAGGTGGACAGACAACCCCTAAGTTAAAGAGACCTAATAAAAAGGATAAAAATAAGGTTAAAAACGACATCCACACCTGAGTACCATAGAAAAGTCAGAAATCCTTAAGGGCTTAATAGCACAAATAAGCCCAGGACTCACCCACTGTCCAGGATCTGATTAAATGGTTATGGGCTCACTCCATAGCATCTTCCACTCAGGGGAACTTGCCTGCTTGCAGTTTGGCTGTGACATCTCTAATACAGAGTGCTTTTCCTGGTAATGTACAGGTTAATAAAAGCTTCAGTCAGACAGAACTTTGCAGCTAATATTGACAGATTTACTATAAATCATTCTTCCTGTTATTAAACAGGTTATTAAGAATTTATATTAGCGTTAGGGACCCCTGATATGTGGTCTGCCTTGGCGTTGGCTCAGGGGCTTACAACAATTTTGGCCAAAAATGTCAAACTAAAAGACCATTTACCTATTAGATATTTATCCATATATATTTAGGCACTGTACCGTGTATGAGTCTCACTAGATGTGCTAAAAACTGAGCTTTGTCTGTGTTTTATGTTATGTCTCTGGTTTTAATAAAAACGACATCCACACCTGAGTACCATAGAAAAGTCAGAAATCCTTAAGGGCTTAATAGCACAAATAAGCCCAGGACTCACCCACTGTCCAGGATCTGATTAGAGGTAAGTAGAGACAACTAAGGTGTCAGGATGGATCACTTACAAGACATTAGCCCTTGCAACACCTGACCCATACTTCAAGAGTTATGAGCAATGATCGCCCAGTGGCTGCTGGTCCAGGTCTGGTGGGGAGGGTGTCCTGCGGGACCTACGAGGGTTGGTAGGAGGGACAAACGACACACCATGGAGTTAAGCACCAACCCAATATGATCAAAAATAGCAACTAAGGTCCAATTCCTTATTGATGCCTCTGGGGCTTACCGTGTCCAAACGTCTTATCCATTGCGTCTCTTTCTGCAATAAAGACCTATGAATGTCCCCACCACGCCTCTTTCTCCCCACTCCATCAATGACCTGGTACCTCAGCTGGCTCGCATTGTGCCCAGCTTGTGTGAAGTGATGGGCGACCGGCGCGTCAGGATAACCCCTGCGGATGGCCGCTTTATGTTGTCGAATCCGATCCTTCACCTGTTGCGTCGTTTCACCCACATAACCAAGTCCACAAGGGCATTTCATGAGGTACACTATGTTCTTAGACATACACGTGTAAAAGTTCTTAATATGGTATATCAGTCCGGTGTGGGGATGTCGAAACGTGGGGCCCTCCTGTAAACTGTTGCATTGACTGCAGTTTAAACACCTGTAACACCCCAATCTGGGAGTCCCCAGAAAGGTCTGAGTTGTCTTTTTCCTCCCTATGTCTGCCTTCACAAGTCGTTCTCTTATATTACGACCCCTTTTGTAGGAAAATAAGGGTTTGAATGTGAAAGTAGAGGATAAGAGGGAATCATTTTGCAGTAGAGGCCAGTGCCTCAGTATGATATTTTTTATTCTACCCGATTGGGTATTGAATATAGTTACAAACGGTAAAGAAAACATTTTTTTGGGGTGATCACCCTGTGCTGTACCTTGTAAGAGCTCCTCTCTGGGAATAGCCTCTGCCTTATCACGTTGCGTCTTTAATAATGAGTTAGGATACCCTCTTTTCCTAAATTTGTCCTGCATCCTATCCAGACTATCCTTAATCCCATCAGGGGTACTAATGATTCTCTTAGTCCTTAAAATTGGCTATACAGAAGCCCTCGCACAGTGCCAGGAGGGTGAAAGCTGCTGTAGTTTAACAGATTATTTCTGTCTGTTGGTTTAGTGAATATGTTGGATTCCAATCTGTTATTCACTATAGAAATGGTTATATCTAAAAAAAAAACGAGATCTCACTAAACTGACAAGTGAACCCGATAGTATCCCTAGCCATGTTAATGTCAGAGACAAACGCCAATAGTGATCCAGCATCCCCCAGCCATATAAGGAACACATCGTCAATGTAGCGCACCCACATATGCCCATGGTTGATGAATCCGGGATGATGATAGACATACTCCTCCTCAAACCTAGCCATGAAAATGTTGGCATATGTGGGTGCAACATTGGACCCCATGGCCGTACCTTGCACCTGAATGTAGAAGGTATCCTCAAAGAGAAAGTAATTCTCCTTGAGGATAATCTCCAGAAGATCAAATATTAGCATACGTTCTTTCGGCGTATACAAGCCTCCTATGGCTAGAGTCTCCTTCACTGCTGTGATCTCCTCATAATGAGGAATCGAAGTATATAGGCTATTAATGTCAAGGGTAGCAAACAACACATTAGTTGTAAATGGTGGAATTGAAGATATTTTATTCAGAAAGTGTGAGGTGTCCCATGGTGACATTTATTGTCTCATTGACACATTGGCTATTGTTGCTATAATTTCAGTTTATTGCTAGTGTCATTAAAATTGTTAATTTTCATTACACTTGTATTCTTCAGTGTCTTTAGCTGTGAGACAGAGAGTGCTGGTACTGCCATAGATTTGTTAGTACTTGTGAGGGGAGTAAGGGTCCCCTCCTGTTCCGTGCACTCTGCAACCTGTCATATTTATCCTAGTCAGAGTGCTGTCTATCGCCCCCCTTTCTGCCATAGATTGACCCTTTGATAGACGGGCACCTGTGCCATTTTTGTGACCTCATGTCGTTGTCACAAGATATTGTCACCCTCTCAATAAATGCCAATACATTTACCTATTCAGATGTGGATTCTTCACGTATAGCCACACTCTGTTTGGGGGACAGGGATTTCTTATCTGAGAATAATCCCATAGATAGTTTATTGCTAGTGTCATTAAAATTGTTCATTTTCATTACACTTGTATTCTTCAGTGTCTTTAGCTGTGAGACAGAGAGTGCTGGAAAGAAGATTTGGATAGAATTTTAAAACAGAATATAAACCTGGAATTACACGCAACCACATTAGCCGAGTACTTTAGGGTGAAACATATTCCCACATTATTCGCTGATCAAAAGGATTTTTGCACTAAATGGGAGGGAATCTTAAATAAGTGCTCTTTAGATTTAATTATATTGACTATAGAACAGATACAAGGCACCTTAATAGAAACCAAGACTGAGGTCACGAGACTGCAAGAGGCTTTAAAAACCTCGCTGTCAGAGACTGAACTCAATAATTTAAAGCAAAATTTAGATGACAAGCTTTCAGCATTCAGTAGAGATATACAGTAGAGGCACGTAAGAGTCAAAAGTATTTGAGGGACACACGTGATTACACCAGTAATAAGGTATACACATGGCAGTGAAGAACCCAGCAACAGAGAGATTACAAATGGTGGAGGGCACCCAGGGTCCATCCAGGTACTCAACCGGATCCAGATTACATGGACTCCACAGGAAGCGATTCGTCGGCAGGGGTTCCTCATTTTTTAGAACAAGAACTCCGCGTGGTCGACGCGGAGGCCGCGGAGGGTGGGGAGAAAGCACCGAGGCACACGGGACAGTAAGGAGAGGAAAGCAGACACGGTCGCAGATCCACTGGTAGTTAACATCTCTGCTAAGACCTTTACCAACGAGCAATTGGAAGTATTAAACAAAGGCCTCTCATTTGTACCCACCAACCCCCTTGATATCTTTGAACTTGATGTGGATCTGGCGCGTTTCTTTAGGAACTTACGCCTTAAGGGGTTGTTTCTGAAGCACCCCGGTTCATCATCACCCAAAGATAATGATGTTATGATTGATTCACCATGTCATATTCTCACAGAAGAGTGTAAGATCAAGGGCAGATTTAATCCCTCTCCCATTAATCACACAATAGAAACATATATCTCTTTGGTACAGAGGGACATTGATGCACTCAAAGTGAATAGACCACGACTTAAAAAAAACAATTTCTCTAGAAAGGAGAAGGCCATTAACACAGAGATAGAATCAGACCCTGACATCATAATAAAACCGGCGGATAAGGGTGGGGCGATTGTGATAATGCATCGTTGTGACTATAGGAAAGAGATATTGAGACAATTGGAGGTTGGTAGCAACTATAGGGTCATTGATCACAACCCTATTTTCGATATTATCAGGAGGATCTCAGAGGTCATAGATTATGAAGGCAGTGTAATTACTAAAAAACAGAAAGACTTTCTTTTAAAAAAAGATCCAATCACACCGGTCTCCTATGTGTTACCCAAAATACACAAGAGTTTAGTATCCCCTCCGGGTAGACCTATAGTGGCAGGCACAGATTCCATATTCCAGCCCTGTGCGATCTTTTTAGATAAACTGCTGAGACCGTTTGTAGACAGCTCCAAATCTTTTGTTCAGGACACCTTGCACTTTCTGAATAAGATATCTTCAATTCCACCATTTACAACTAGTGTGTTGTTTGCTACCCTTGATGTTAATAGCCTATATACTTCGATTCCTCATTATGAGGGGATCACAGCAGTGAAGGAGACTCTAGCCACAGGAGGCTTGTATACGCGAAAGAACGTATGCTAATATTGGATCTTCTGGAGATTATCCTCAAGGAGAATTACGTTCTCTGTGAGGATACCTTCTACATTCAGGTGCAAGGTACGGCCATGGGGTCGAATGTCACACCCACATATGCCAACATTTTCATGGCTAGGTTTGAGGAGGAGTATGTCTATCCTCATCCTGGATTCATCATCCATGGTCATATGTGGGTGCGCTACATCGACGATTTGTTCCTTATATGGCTGGAGGATGCTGGATCACTATTGGCGTTTGTCTCTGACATTAACATGGCTAGGGATACCATCGGGTTCACTTGTCAGTTTAGTGAGATCTCGGTTGATTTTTTAGATACAACCATTTCTATAGTGAATAACAGATTGGAATCCAACATATTCACTAAACCATCAGACAGAAATAATCTGTTAAACTACAGCAGCTTTCACCCTCCTGGCACTGTGCGAGGGCTTCTGTATAGCCAATTTTTAAGGACTAAGAGAATCATAAGTACCCCTGATGGGATTAAGGATAGTCTGGATAGGATGCAGGACAAATTTAGGAAAAGAGGGTATCCTAACTCATTATTAAAGACCCAACGTGCTAAGGCAGTGGCTATTCCCAGAGAGGAGCTCGTACAAGGTACAGCACAGGGTGATCCCCCCCAAAAAAAATTTCTATACCGTTTGTAACTACATTCAATACCCAATCGGGTAAAATCAAAAAGATCATACTGAGGCACTGGCCTCTACAACAAAATGATTCCCTCTTATCCTCTACTTTCACATTCAAACCCTTATTTTCCTACAAAAGGGGTCGTAATATAAGAGAACGACTTGTGAAGGCAGACATAGGGAGGAAAAAGACAACTCAGACCTTTCTGGGGACTCCCAGATTGGGGTGTTACAGGTGTTTAAACTGCAGTCAATGCAACAGTTTACAGGAGGGCCCCACGTTTCGACATCCCCACACCGGACTGATATACCATATTAAGAACTTTTACACGTGTATGTCTAAGAACATAGTGTACCTCATGAAATGCCCTTGTGGACTTGGTTATGTGGGTGAAATGATGCAGCAGGTGAAGTATCGGATTCGACAACATAAAGCGGCCATCCGCAGGGGTGATCCTGACGCGCCGGTTGCCCATCACTTCACATAAGCTGGGCACAATGCGAGCCAGCTGAGGTACCAGGTCATTGATGGAGTGGGGAGAAAGAGGCGTGGTGGGGACATTCAGAGGTCTTTATTGCAGAAAGAGACGCAATGGATAAGCGATAAGACGTTTGGACACGGTAAGCCCCAGAGGCATCAATAAGAAATTGGACCTTAGTTGCTATTTTTGATCATATTGGGTTGGTGCTTAACTCCATGGTGTGTCGTTTGTCCCTCCTACCAACCCTCGTAGGTCCCGCAGGACACCCTCCCCACCAGACCTGGACCAGCAGCCACTGGGCGATCGCTGCTCATTACTCTTGAAGTATGGGTCAGGTGTTGCAAGGGCTAATGTCTTGTAAGTGATCCATCCTGACACCTTAGTCATCTCTGCTTACCTCTAATCAGATCCTGGACAGTGGGTGAGTCCTGGGCTTATTTGTGCTATTAAGCCCTTAAGTATTTATGACTTTTCTATGGTACTCAGGTGTGGATGTCGTTTTTAGCCTTATTTTTATCCTTTTTATTAAGTCTCTTTAACTTAGGGGTTGTCTGTCCACCTTTAGCTATTTAGGTTTATGCCTAGTAATTTATACTGCATTTATACTCATATCATTTTTGTTTTTATTTGTTTGGTCTGGGAGTTACTGCAGGAGCCTCCAGCTTGTCTGTGCTGAGACAAAAGTGCCATCACCAGGAACGCAACCATTGCGTTTTCACCGGCTCAATACATACTGACACACATTGCTTGTAAACAGAACTGTCAAACCGGGACCTGGCGCATGCGCAGTGGCACTCCTCACGAGCAGTGGAGGAGAAGAGACAGCACATGCGCATTCAAGACATGCCACGTCGACAGCGTTCATGCTACACCAGAGAGGACTCTGCTAGTGACGTCATCAGCCAGGCACAGCGGAACAGCAACCTGCGCCACTATTAATAGAAGTGAACTCAGTGATCACAGTCCCCAGCACTCCACAGAGCACGAGGAGCAGAAGAGAGAGGGTTTGCTTATTTCATTACCTGTTTTGGATATCTGATATCTGCATACAAACTTTGTCCTGTTTATAGCTTATGACCTATATCTTTTCTCAGTTAGTGGGAGGGAAGGCTTAGGGAAGTACCTCTGGGACCCTTTGGGACCAGGGAAATGGGCCAGATGAAGAGGTTACCCCTCGAACCGTCGCCCCCCCTAGTTTGCTTTTCTTTTTCCATATTGTGGTTTTTCCTTGTTTCATGTGTTTTTTTCCCCTTCTACTTCTTTCCCCTCCACCCCTTACGTTATGACTTCTCCCATGGTGACATTTATTGTCTCATTGACACATTGGCTATTGTTGCTATAATTTCAGTTTATTGCTAGTGTCATTAAAATTGTTCATTTTCATTACACTTGTATTCTTCGGTGTCTTTAGCTGTGAGACAGAGTGTGCTGAGATCTGTGTTTAGATGCAGGCTGTTTAATGTTGTAAAATTTGTCCTATACTCCAACTCAGTATGGACCTTCCCCTTCACTCGGATAGACCCTCTCGAGAGGCCATGACCCCTCTAAAGTGCTGAATCGGGAAAAGAACGAGCGCTTGGAGGATTAAGTAAACAGGTCAGAATACAAGCTCTTTACTTTCTCCCGTTTATTTCATGTATACAGACAGATTATATAGTCAAGCAAGCAAAAGAAGCTGATGTGCAGAACTTGCTTCCAATATTCTGGCCTTATCTCCTTGTCTACAGAATTCGGAGGAACTGAAAGGCTAAATTACTGAGACAGGATAATGAGAAATAACGTGTGTTCAGACTTTCTGTTCAGACTTCAAGGACTGTCATCTGACCACATTCCATTCCCTTAGCCAACATAGATAGAGCATATGTGGGGCAAAGGTGATCAGCAGAATAGCTATGTGACTATTTCAATATAACTTGACTTTATTAATCAATATGTAGTACCCCGTATAAAATACACATTATCAATTACCTCCTTTTGTCATCAAAATGACAATTACTATTACACATTGTTACACAGTGTTATCATATTGAAAATGGACATTATCATATTCCACTAGTGGAATAGGGATATTTGGCCTCATGGATCTAGAGTTATATGTCAACGTAGCAGGGCTGGGAATGGGGGTGGTAACGTTCAGCGAAGCACATGTATGATTAATAAAAATAATAGAGGCACCGGTGTGAGCCCTAGCAGCCATTCCTTTCTCATAGATATCGTACAAGAACCATATGACCAATGGAAGCACGCTACATATTGTCACAATATATATATAGTTGAGACGCTTCCTCCGTCGTCGTGCCTCTACTCCTACGTGGACTTGATACGGGAAGCGTGAATCCATGTTGATGATTCTTCAGTCAGTATGGCTGTACGGGTTACTGCTAGGATCGTGGTTGGGAGTCCGTAGAGAGGTTCCGTAGTCCCTCCTTTGATGGGGAGACGCTTGACCCCCACCTTGTCTCCGGGCTGGAAAGGATGAGTCGGCTTATCTGAAGGGAGTGGAAGAGAAGAGGAAACATCACCATAGATGCCATTCAATTTCTGTATCAGATGATAAACATAATTCTCCTGAATTTATTCTAGGTCTCCAACTTCCTTCGGGCAATACGTACCATGAGCCCAGGGAGTTAGAAACAGCCACCCCATTAGAATTTCAAATGGTGACAATTTGGTTGTGCTATTTGGGGTCATTCTGATTTCTGCAAGGACTGTGGGAAGGACATCTGGCCATCTTGAAAAAGTGCCAATTGTTCCCTTACCCAGTTTATCCTTGATTGTGCGATTGGTCCTTTCTACCTGGCCTGAGATTGCGGGTGATATGGTATATGAAATTTCCAATCTATAGCGAGAGTTTTAGCAACTCCTTGAGTCACCTGAGATGTAAAGTGCGTTCCTCTGTCACTATTTATTTGGAGTGGGCATCCCCATCTTGGGATGATCTCTTTACACAGTATTTTTACAACTGTCTTTGCACATTCGTTCGTTGTTAGAAATGCTTCTACCCATTTACTAAATTGGTCTACCATTACTAGCAGATATTTTAGCTTCCCTGCTGCCGTTGGCATTTGTGTGAAGTCAATTTGTATTTGCTCCATAGGGCCAGTAGGTGGCGGCAGATGTTCATGTTTTTCAGGTCGTGTGCCCTGTGTATTGTTTCTAATGCATGTTAAACATCTGGCTTATTGTGTTTCAACTACCTGATCAATGTCTCTTACTAAAAACAATTCCTCGATCTGATCGCCTGTAGCTTTCTTTCCCTTATGCCCAATTCCATGAAAGTGTGAGATTAAAATAGGGCTGGCTACTTTGGGGAAACCGATCACTGTGCCCTTACTCCAAATCCCATTGTCATCTTTACTCAGACCCTTTGCCTCCCAGAAACCTATGTCTTTGTCCTCTGTAAGCTCCTGCAACATTTTAGATCATAGTCTGGAAGGGGCATGTCATTACCATATTGAGCTGTGTGTCAATTGGAGTGTTGTAAGCTGTAAACATTTTTTGTGATTGTGCAGCTTCTTTAGCGTGGAAATCAGCCAACTCATTACCTCTGGCCTCATCTGTCTCTCCTCCAGCATGTCCTTTACACTTGACAATTGCTAGTTTACTGGGTAGCAACATGGCGGCCAGTAACTGCTCTACCAATGTGCATGTGATATGCCCTTACCATCGGCGCTGATGAATCCATGATTTCTCCATATTACACCAAAATCATGTACCACTCCGTATGCATACCGAGAGTCAGTATAAATGGTTACCGTTTGTTGTGAGGATACTTTACAAGCTTCTGTCAATGCTACAAGTTCAGCTGCTTGAGCTGATACAAACGGTAATGCGCCAGAACATATTACTGTATCTGGCAATCTAACTACGGCAAACCCTGTCAGATACACTCCATCTGCAAGTTTGGAACATGACCCATCTACAAACAATACATCTCCCTCCTAAAGGGGCGTACTTTCTAAGTCGCTCCTTACTGACGTCATATTGTGTATGTTCTGTAGGCAATTGTGATCTTCGTTGTCTGTCTGTGAGTTGTGTAGTAGCAGATTAGTCAGTATTTGTGCTGGACCAGTGTGTGATGGGTGATATTTGACAGTGAGATTTGAGGTAGATGTGAGGATAGTTTCGTACCCTATCCTTCGCTGCACAGTCATGTGCTGTGTAGTGAAGTTCTTGAGAACATGTAGTACCTGGTGTGATGTATGCAATGTTAGTGCATGTGATAGTACAATAGGTTGCACGGTTTCTACTAGAATTGCGCATGCAGCTACATGTCTTAAACATGTCGGGAACCCCTGCAGAATCTCCTGCAACTTTCTAGAATAAAATGCCACTGGTCTATAGCCCGAGCCGTGCTCTTGCACCAGTACGCCAACAACCGCAGTGCCTGTCTCGCTGCAAAACAAATGGAAAGGCAGATTATAGTTCGGCAAGCCAACGGCAGGGCTTGAGCACAGTGCAGTCTTAAGTTCGGTGAATGCAGTGATAGCCTCTGGCGTCCATTGCAGTGTATCTGGTTGGTGCATCAATGTCAATTGTCTCAAGATATTATCCCTATGTGAACAGTTTGGTATCCATTGACGGCAATAGGTGATCATCCCCAGAAAAGAAAGCATTGCAGCTTTTGTCTTGGGCTTGGGGAGATTGGCAATTACCTTGACCCGTTCTGGTGATAGCAGTCACTGTCCTGGCTGTAGCAGAAAGCCTAAATATTTGACAGTTTGTTGCACCATCTGTACCTTGTGGGGAGAAACCTTATGACCTGTAGCAGCATGATGCTCCAGCAGACTGTGAGTGTCCAGAGAGCACGTTTCTTCCGTTTGGCTGCACAGCAGTAAATCATCCACATACTGCAGAAAACAGAGCCACCGGGCGGACACCAGTCAGCAAGAGTCATACGTGCTATGGTGCTATATGCCGTTGGTGAATCGCAATATCCTTGTGGTAGACGACACCACCTAAATTGAACACCTTTGTAGGTGAATGCAAAAAGAGGCCTTGTGTTGGGGAGCACCGGAATGGAAAAGAAGGCTGAATTAAGATCTATTACTGTAAAATATGTCGCAGTTGCTGGTATAGCTGTAATAATCGCGGTGACATCTGGTACTATAGGCGCTAATGGTTGCACTAACTCATTGACTGCGCGCAAGTCTTGAGTGAAGCACCATTGAGAGCTGTTAGGTTTTGGTACAGGGTTAACTTGTGTGTTTTATGGTGAAACAGTTGGCTCTATCACTCCCTTTGCAAGTAAGTCCTTTATAATAGGTTCTATCCCTGCTTCCTTCTCTGCAGATAATGGGTATTGTTTGATAAAAACCGGACTAACTCCTGACTTTAATGTGGCCTCATATGGTGTGCATGAGATGAGACCTGGGTCAGTGTTAGATGTCGCCCATACCCATGGGTCAATGTTCTGTAATGTTAAAGGTACGTCAGAAGAATAAAGATTCCATTCTATATCCAATATTTTGTCAAAAGGTAAATATTTGTCCTGTAATACAAGCTGCTGTCCCTGAGCCCATACGAAGGCCCCTTTGTCTGATGCAATATATACAGTAGTTGGTGTGATCCATACACCTTCAATACGAGCAGACACATCTGTGTGTGCTCTGGGATCATGCATCTCAGTTTCTGGATCATAAATGGTACTGTACATGAAATAGGTTTGGCAAATGTCATACGCGGGTATAGCATATCCCTGTGAGAAGCAACATTTGACAATTTGGTTAGTTGTTCAACTAATCTCTCTGGCATGGTTAACCCTCAAACTTTTAGTCTGCCAGTATCGTGCTGAAACAGAGAAAGATCATAATCATTAGGGGAGAGATGCAGGGAACTTAAAATGATCCCTCCCTTATCAGTAATACTGATATCAATTTTTATTTTGGCCATTAAATCACGTCCCAATAAATTTACCGGACACTGTGGAATCACCCGGAATAGGTGCTCCCACTTTTGGTCGGATCTAGAATCCAATTGTACCAACAAAAGCAGGTGTGGTGTAACATTTGGTTTATGTACCCTCAATACCCATAGAGGACTCGTCTGATTCTCGCATAGGACCTCTCTATGAATGTTTATTTAGACAAGAACGAGTTGCCCCGGTGTCTACAAGGAAGCTGGTTAATCTTCCATTGACATACAATGATAATAGTGGTATATCTAACCACCCATTAGACACAAAGGTTTGTGGGCAGATGAGGGTTTCTGTCCTCGGGCATCCCTATTGGTTATAGGGTATCCCTTGGTTCCACGCAACATTATAGTTGGGGCTGGGGGCATTCTGTCCCTGATAATTTTGATGTTACCGCGGGGGAATTCTGCTGCGTATTTCCCTGAACTTGCTGACCATATCCCTGGCCTTGCTGACCATTTCCCTGGCCTTGCTGACCATATCCCTGGCCCTGGTGGCCCTGCTGCTGGTTTTTTTGTTGGAATGACTGTGGGTTATCACCCTTAGGGGGTATCAGCAGTCACTTCTCCAGTGTCCGGCTTTCCTGCAATTAAAACAGACACCTGGTTTGCGTTGCTTATTGCCTTGCTTTCCCCTTCCCTGTCTTCTATTCTGTCAACGTTTTCCCCTGTAATTGTTATTGCCATAGTTCTGCTGTGTTCCCTCATTCATGTACATTACAGTGACAGTTAGGGCTGGGGGTGGGGGTGGAGAAGTGCGATCGGGAAAAGCCCCTGCTCCATCCTTCATGGCCAGTTCCTTTTTATATGTCTGCCAGTAGCATCGTCTGCCATCCGGTCACACTCATATAAACAATTTGTCTGTATGGCTCGTATAATCCATTGAGCAGTGATTGAACATATAAAATATTAATCGCATCAGTTGCTCCCCTAGGTAATTGCATTCCTGCCTCATTTACCCATGAATTTTTAAATCTATGGCAAAAATCTGTAACAGACTCATCCTCTTTTTGGCTTATGGTCATTATTACACCCACATTCTTCCTTGATCTGCCTTGGTTAAAAAAATATATATGCAAATTTTCCCATAGTTGCACAATGACACCCGGTTTCTTCCATACAAAAACACCTGAGGGGTCTGGTGTATCATACTTTTTATATAAAAAGGTGTCAGCAGCAGTCCAATCAATGTCTATGTGGCCAGTCAGACAGTCTAAACAAAATCTTATATCCCTTCCCCTAAATTGATATCTCTGACTTCTCTTTTGAAGGTATTTTATAGCCCCATTAGGATTCTTGTATGGGTCAGGGCATCCTTTAGCCTATGCTTCCATCAGTGTTGTGTCCACAGACTGTCCCAAAGTCTGATCTCCTAGAGTCATAAACGGTGCGAGCAGATTTATCTGATTAGCCCCCTGTTTATCCTCCCTTTCCCTTACCTTTTCCCTTCCTGCTTGTGCCAGCCGGGTGTTTTTTGAAACTGGTGTATGTGCTTTTGTAAAGTGCCTGAATTCCTTAGCTGCTTTTGCCATATCACTGAGAAAACCTTCAAGCTCTACTTTCATTTCGCCGTCAGTGTCAGCGTCTGCAAGCTGCTGATGTAATGCTTGTGCGTGTCTGGGATAATGGGCTGTTGGTAAATATGTGTCTGCAAACTCTGCAAACTCCTGTGTGATTTTTTTCAAAGAGTTACAAATCTCAGTTAAAGATTTGTCTGATCCTGATCCTCTCTCTTCAACCTCCATTGAGACAGAGGGTGAGACATATGTCGAGCCAGGGGCATTAGGGGGGGGAAAGTTTGTCTCTCTGGACTTCCTCTAGAGGAGGATATATTGGCCAAAGGCTCAGAGAGGAGTACCTCGTCTGAACCTGTCGTATTCCCCACCTTCACACTCGGGTGCCTATGTGTTGATGCCGGGACATTCTTACTAGCCCAGCTATGTGTGGGTGGTCTGGAGGGTTGGTGAGGTTGACATGAATCTTGCGTAGCATAATATGATAATGCCGCTATAATGGTTGGTTCCAAATTGGGGTATAGTGATATTGGCGGGTTAGGGGGGTACGGAGGTGCTTTTGATTGTACATATGGTGGCAGAGGTGGGGGAAAAGCATCTGGAATTAACAGATCCTGTGGGGGCGCGTCAGGGGCTGGGTAATACACTTTTGTGGGGTGCATAGGCGGGGGTAACCATGATTGCTTGCCTAGCTTTGAATCAGTGCTTGGGGGTAACACCTTAACCCAAATCCTGCCACATAATTACATATATTTCATATCCCAGTTCAGATCTGGTTGAAACCATAGCCATTCGGGATCACCCCCCAAACACAATCCCCGTATCATTGCCATATGCTCGGGAGGATAAACCCACCTTTTCTTTTTTAGATTGGAGAAAAACAAGAGAAAAGCAGAATGCCAGAGATACAATCAAAGATCTACTAGGGAGAGAAGGGACATCAAGAGACAGAAAAAGAAAAAACACAACAGAGGAATAAGAGGAGGTAGAAAGACTGGGCAAAATACACAAACGGTAACTTCCACATATACTAACATATTCAATATTAGTCAACATCCTATTTCGAATAAAGAGAGAGAGAAGTACTTTCAAAAGGTTTGTCCTTTGCCCCGGTCATAGGCCCCAGTAGTTTCCAATTGTATGTGGATATACAGCGTTATGTCAGGAAGCTGTGCCTTAAAAAATATTTCATAAAGGACGCAGCCTCCCGCCAGGAGACTAGTATGAATCTTCCTATTAATTCGACACCCACTGCTATTTCTAAATTTAAGAAACCCTCCACTTTTTTCCCCAAATTCATCAGTGGTCCATTTGTCAATACTTTTGCACAAATGGTCACGGATGATTTGGAGCAACAAAGTCGGAACTATAAAATAAAAAAACATAACCTTAATGTCGAAGAGAAAAATTTGTTATGTGCACTTGGAGAAAATGGTTCGATTGTAATTACGCCTGCTGACAAAGGGGGGGGGGGGGGTTGGTGATTATGCACAAATCTTACTATATCCAGGAATCAATGCATATTCTTGGAGATAGGTCCAATTACCAACCCCTTCCCGCCAACACCACAGTCACCTACCAACGACAATTGTTAGACTTTCTGAATACTGGTCTAGAACAAAACATCATCACAAAACAGGAATTGGAATTTTTATATAACCAGCACCCCATCATCCCCATTTTTTATATAATCCCTAAAATTCACAAAAATCTACACCTACCACCGGGACGCCCGATCATATCAGGCATCCGGTCACTCACATCCCATCTGTCACAATTCATAGACCACCATCTACAACCCTATGTCACTAAACTTCCATCATACCTTAGGGATACCACCCACATACTGCAGACCCTCAACGACATTCAATGGCAGCCACATTACTATTTAGTTACAGCTGACGTCACATCATTGTATACTGTTATCGACCACACACAGGGTTGTGATGCTATTGGCCAGGTTTTGGACAATGATCCTTTAGTTCCAACAGCACTTAAATCATTTCTTGTTTCTGGTATACAATTTATTCTTTCACATAATTTTTTTAATTTTAACGATTCGTATTTTTTACAGATATTTGGCACCACCATGGGTACCAGGTTAGCTCCAAGCTATGATAATTTATTTATGGGCAGCTGGGAAAATAAATGCATCTGGTCCAGCTGCCCCTTTGGAGCAGACCTGGTACTATGGCGGTGCTACATCGATTACATTTTCTTTATTTGGTCCGGTTCATTACAGCAGTTAGAGCTATTCCAAGAATATATCAACAACAATTTATTTCATTTGAAATTTTCATTTGTATCTAGTAATACTTCCATAGAATTTTTAGACTTGGTTATCTACATTACTAATAATACACTTCATACAAAAACTCATTTTAAGAAAGTTCAAGCTAATAACTATCTGCACGTCAATAGTCATCACAACCCAGCGTGGATCGATAACATTCCCAAAGGACAATTCATTAGACTTAAGAGAAACAGCTCTACATCAGATGCATTTTATACACAAGCACAAGACCTTAAAAATAAATTTATTGACAGAAAATATCCATCAAAACATTCGGATCAAATTATATCAGAAGTAGAATTAGTAGATCGATCGACCCTTTTACAGTATAAACCGAAACAAATTACAACTACATCTCAGATACCATTTATCACCCCGTATAACCAGATGGCCCCTGGTATAAAGAGAATCATCCAAAAACATTGGCCAATTCTAAGAAAAGACAAAGATCTAGCAAAAATATTACCCACCAAACCCAAGATAATATTTACGAAAGCACCTAACATAGGCCAAAAGTTGGCCCCTTAGCTGTCCTTTAAAATGAAAAAGTCATCAAAGTAAAAATGGCATCAAAGGTTATCACACTTGTAACACATGTACAGCCTGTAAATACAGTGCAAAAAACTTTCCTTTACTTCTACAAAAACACTTAAGACATATACTATAAAACAATATATCACATGTAACAGTACTAATATAATTTATCTCCTTGAATGTCCTTGTGGTCTGCAGTATGTGGGGATGACCACCAGGCCCATCAAACGTCGTCTATAAGAACATATTTACAACATCACAAAGGGTTTAGTCTCACATAATGTGTCCAACCATTTTCTCCAGGTGCACAACAAAGACCCAAAGGGCCTTAAATGTGTGGCCATAGAGGCCATGACACTTAACTGGCGTGGAGGTGACATGAAAAGTCTACTGGGAAGAAGAGAATCCTTTTGGATCTACGAACTGCAAACTCTAGCACCGTATGGACTAAATATAGTATCTTCACTTACACTTTTTATATATTTATATTATGTAATTTACAGCAACACATTAGCTTCAATTATTTATCATTCATTCACTTAGTACTTTTAGTAGATTAGCTACTTCACATTAAGTGCACAGTATAGGATACACACTGTTATAAAGGTGACCAATATATGTGATGGCTACACTATATTGGCTGGCATTTTGAGCCTCCTTCTGCTCAATATAGTCCTCTAGATAGCCATTAGGCGAATTATTATGGTCTTTTCTGAAAGTCACTTAGATATGACCATCATGATCATTAAAAAGCATTAAAGATGAGGCGCATGCGCGACGACGGACTGAATGGACGTGTGAGCAGATAGCTCCGTTCACAGCCGACAGTAAATAAATAATTAAAGCACTCAAACTTAACTGAACACTATCAAAGTTACCTCCGCAGCAAGTAAATAACTTCAGGATGTCGAAGGGGACAAGATCTAAGCGCCCCTCCGCGGTCCTAACAGACTATTTTGGGAAGGGAGACCCGGCGCGCGCCAAAAGCCACGAGGGACCCACGCAAAGCGGAACGGAGTCTGATGAGGAGGAAGATAACGATCGGGGCAATCAAATTATGAGGCAGCGGGACATGCAAGAGTTTTGTTTGGATATAAAAAATTGCCTCCAAGCTGAAGTAGCCACCCTAAGAGCAGACATCAGCAGCATAGGTATACGCACAGACTCACTGGAGAAGAAGCTTGACTCACCATTAAGTCTCTCCATAAAACTGACAGGCAACTGGCTCAGGTCAAAGATACCATGCGTGACCTCATGGACAAACAAGAAGACTCTGAAAATCGGGAGCGCCGAAATAATGTCAGAATAAGAGTTGTTTCGGAGGTAGAATCAGACCCTGAGGATTTTATGGGAAGATGGTTGGCACAGCTCATGCCTGACAAAGCAGCGCAAGAGATCCATCTAGATCACTGCCACAGAGCCCTAAGATCTCGGCCACAGCAAGGCAATCCCCCAAGAGACATAATTGCACTTTTCCATTACTTCAATATTAAAGAATCTTTCTGCCAGATGACATGCAACAACCCCACATTCGAAGCCCACAAAATCCAAGTCTTCCAAGACATCTCCCCCACTACCCTGCTGAAAAGGAAGCAACTTACCCCCATCACAAAAATCCTCCGCGATGAAGGAGTTAAATACAGGTGGATATACCCATTCGGCCTCCTGGTCTCCAGAAACGGGGCATCTAATACAATAAGACGTGCAGAGGAGGGGGGAGACTTCCTCACAAAGTTGGGTCTGCAAGACAAAATCCCTGAAGAAATGGCGGGAGGCGGAACGGCACCAGACCCATCATGGCACGAGTCAGGTAAATCGGACAAGCGCAGACAAACCCGCGGCCCCCGTTGACAAGATATTATCAGAGTCATATCGATCGCTCACAGTTAAAGTTGGCCTCACCCACGCCCGACCCGACCACCCGTTGTGGTTCCCAATGTTGTGTTCCCACTAGTTGCAACCCTGGCAGAGGACTGAGGTGCCCAGCTAAAATTTAAAACCCGCCACACTTACCTTGAAGCCCGACAGCAGCCCACGGAGACTGGCAGCCATCTTGGAGCAGCTCCGGCGTCCGACTGACAGAGAGGTGGAGCCAGGTGACGTCGGATGGGAGGAGTCACCGCACCTCGCGAGATGACCTGACGGACAGGATGGAGACTCATCCAAGATGGCGACGATCAAGGACGAGACAGAATGGGCGGACCCTAAAAGATCGAGGCAGAAGTGACACTGAATAGTACAAACGAAGCGGCGAGCTGCAATAGTCGGAGGGGCGGGTTATAGAAAAGGAGATAGAGGCAGAGGGGTAGAGAGAGTCAGACCAAAAGAGGGACAGGCAGTAAAACAGAGGTAGGCGGTGCGTACGACGGACTATGTAGGGGAGAGAGAGAATGACGGCATGTGGAGAAGGGCAGGGGAAAGTCGACATGGGGAGGGGGGGAACGGAAGATAGGAATGTAGAGGGGAAGGGGAGAAAGTTAGAAGGATGAGGAGGGGGGGAGGAAGATAGAAAGTTGAGGGGGGACATAGAGAGGGGAGGAAGGAGAAGGGGCAATGGGGTGGAAGGGGGAGGGAAGGGGGGGAGAAGGAAGAAATATCCTTAGGAGGGAACAGGTTAGAGAAAGATTAGTTAGACAACAGCGGTCAGCAGCACTAGCAGCAAGCTATAAAGGAGCTGAGGCACTCTGCTGGGCTGAGGGGGCCACGGGGGGACTCAAGGGAATATGGCAGGGAGAGGGAATGTCTAGCTCATTCTAGTGGCACAATGATTTGGGTATAAAGGGGAGGCAAGGTTGCTATTAAGTACTATCAGTACTCAAGTTAAGTTCGTGCTTTAGAGGTTTATAAGTTAAACAACAAGATTCATTATGTCTACCAATACACTATGGAATAAAGATAATGAAATGTCGGCTGGGACGGCGGTCCCACAGTCACCATGTGTCTACACTCTCGGGCTGGGGCAGCTGCCCTAGATCCCGAGGAAGTCCTGGGGAAGGGGGGGAACAGGGCGGCCCTGAGGAGGACACAGGAGGCAGAGGGCGTGATCCAGAGTTCCACCAACCCACAGGCAAGGGGGAGGAGGTGGTTTTATGCCACTGTTACATCTTCCACCCAGTTTTGTGTGTTTCGTGTGTTTTCTTTCCCCACTGTGTCCCATGTCCCCTTTGTTTCCGCCCCACCCCACACCGTCTCCTACGCAGGTGGTTCCCCGCTGAAGTGGCGCAACACGCTACGAACTGCAGAGGAACAGAAGCTCCCCAGAATGGGCCTGAGGCACAGATTGCAGCACTTTCGATGCAAGGTCAGTACACAGCACCAACATGCCATTAACCTTTATATCGCACAACACTAAAGGGTTAAACTGCCCCTGCAAACGTAAGATAGCACTCACTGACTACAAAAGTAAGAGGGCAGACTTCATACTACTCCAAGAAACACACTTTAGCACCACTAGCTTCCCCAAGTATTTTGATAAACAATACAAACAGGTATACCTATCCTCTGCCACAGACAAAAAGAGAGGGTGGCAATCTTGATCTACAACAGAGTAGGGCTAGTGGTGGATAGGGTGAAAAAAGATCAGGAAGGTAGGTTTTTGCCGATCACAGGATCCATAAACGCACAGCCAATAACGGTGGCCACAATATACGCCCCAAGTGTACAAGAAGCAGATTTTTTCATAAAAACGTTCGACGTTATAAGAAAATTTAGCAAAGGCGCGATAATCATAGGCAGAGATTTCAATACAGCTCTAAACGCAGCCCTTGACAGATCAGGCCCCCCCAGACAAAGAGCAACCCCACGACCCTCAGCCCTAGAACAAGGATTAAAGGATTTACAACTGTTAGACATTTGGAGGGAGACACATCCACTAGACAGACACTACACCTTTTACTCCCACCCCCATGACTCATTTAGCAGAATCGACTACTTCTTTGTCTCTAGTAGACTGGTCCCCGTGATCGCCCATACTGGGATCCATGATATTTCATGGTCAGATCATGCACCAATTGAGCTACGGTGTACACAGATAGGGCTGGAAAGACCAAGAGCAAACTGGAAACTAAACGAATCCCTTCTAAAGATCCCCGACCTAGAAGAAAAGGTCAAAGAGGCGATCAAGTTCTTCTTTAATGAAAATAAGAGTAGCGTTCGCTCTCACATAACCCTCTGGGAGGCACATAAAGCAACACTGAGGGGGGTTTTGATTAGCCTGGCGGCCCATAAGAAAAAAGAAAGCAACGCAAAAATTACTAAAGAACAGGCAGAGTTAAAGCAGCTTTGGGAGCAACACAAAAGCTCCCCAAATGTGGCAACTCTCCAGCAAATTAAAGACACCCGGATTAAACTGAACCTACTCCTCGCCTCCCAGGCCGAGAAGTCGTTAAGTTGGTCAAAGAGAAGATTCTTTGAGAAAGCAAACAAACCAGATACCTTGCTGGCTAACATGATTAACTCTAAAACATGCAATTATAACATACAATCCCTGCACCGGGAATCAGGTGGGGTCACGCCCAATCCCAAACATATAGTAGAGAAATTTAAAGCCTTCTACGTGAAATTGTATGATGGGGAAAAAGTTTCCCGTTCTACTAATACGACGGAGGCCCTTCAGAGTTTTCTGCGGAACTCAAACATACCCGGTTTGAGTGAATCGGATAGAGAGGTAATGGGCAGTGATTTCACAATGGAGGAATTATCAGAGGTTATCAAAAACCTGAAACCCTCTAAAGCCCCGGGTCCCGACGGATATTCAAATCTTTACTTTAAGAAATTCAGGAAACAATTGGCCCCATATCTCCTCCGCATGTTTAATCAAGTACTGAACGGTTCCCCCTTTCCCAGCCAGATGCTGCAGGCATCCATTTCAGTAATACATAAGACAGGGAAAGACCCCCAGGACTGTAAAAGCTACAGATCAATATCCCTGATTAATTTGGACATCAAAATCTACGCTAAATTACTGGCCAACAGATTAAGTCTTATCCTACCCAGACTGGTGCACCCAGATCAAGTCGGGTTTATCCAGGGTCGACAAGCATCAGATAACACCCAACGAATCATTTCAATTCCAAATCTATACCAATTACGGCGCTCAGTCTGGATGCGGAAAAAGTGTTCGATAGGATAGACTGGCCATATTTGAAGGCCACGCTGGGAGCGTTTGGCATGGGAGACAAATTGATAAAAGCTATATTCGCTCTCTATTCGGCCCCGTCGGCTAGGGTTACCCACCAGGGATTCGCTTCAGACCCCTTCCAAATTAAGAGCGGAACGAGACAGGGATGCCCGCTCTCCCCCCTCCTCTTTGCGCTGTGTATGGAACCACTAGCGGCCCAGATACGAGATAGCAAAGACATCACGGGTATTGACATCGGAAACCAGTTGCATAAGGTGGCACTATATGCGGATGATGTATTCCTGACAATTTCTAGGCCCCTTACCACTCTACCAAACCTGTTCGATCTGCTTGGTCGTTTCAATAGGGTCTCCAGGTTCAAAATAAATCAGAGCAAATCCGATGCCATAAACATAAATCTCCCCAGACACATGGAAAAATTAATCGCCATAAACTTCAACTTCCACTGGCAACAACACCAACTTAAATACCTAGGGATTAATGTCACCACGACATATAGCACAATCTATCAAGCAAATTATCCAAGATTGATGCGGACTTTGAGAGAGGACATTAAGAGGTGGCCAAATACAAAATGTCATGGATTGGTAAAATCCACTGCGTTAAAATGAACTTGCTACCTCGCCTTCTGTTTCTCTACCAGTGCCCATAGGATTGAAGGACACTCTCTCACTCCAATCCGAGATAGATAAATTTATCTGGAGAGGAAAGAAGGCGAGGGTGGGCAAACAAATCATGCGCAAACAAACGGGAGCAGGTGGGCTCACGGTACCTTGTTTGTTGTCCTACTATAAGGCGGCTCAATTGTGTCAAATTGTGCAGTGGCACTCTAACCCAGACTCCAAAATATGGGTCACGTTAGAACGAGAGGCGTGCTCCCCATTAGAATTGGAGCATCTGATTTGGTACCCCAAAAAGGTGCGAAGAGGAACCAAACTGCCGCTATCCTCAATGACCAACTCGCTCTCGATATGGGAAGGCACTAGGCTCAAATGTACACTGACCAGTAGGGCGTCGGGTATGACGCCACTATGGGACAACCCACTCTATGCTCCGGGCCAGTCCAGCACAGAATTCACTATCTGGAAACAAAAAAACATTAAGAGATTGGTAGATCTGGAGGGGAGACGAGGTATTCAAATATTCGAAATACTTAAATCTGACCACAATATCCCTAATGCCGAGCTCTTTAGATACCTCCAGATCAGGGCATTCTATAAAAAGTTCCAGCCACATAGCCCCATGACAAATTTCGAAAAGCTCTGTCGATCAGGGACATCCAAAGCGGAACTCACATCGCAGATGTACAAAGAGGTGACCGGTTCTAGTGCGACTGTGACGAACAAAACAAGGTATATGACTAGCTGGGAGACAGAGTTAGGAGAGGAGCTGGAGGTAGAGGAATGGACAAAAATCGTGACGGCGACATCCAAAAGCTCCATGTGCACGACCTTGAGGGAGAACGCATATAAGGTTATGATGCGCTGGTACCACACTCCCACAAAACTAGCTAAATTTCTGCCCAGTTACTCCCCATTGTGCCCGAGACAATGTGGACAACAGGCAGATCTGTTACACATCCTGTGGTCATGCCCCAAAATCGTCCCAGTTTGGGACTCAATTAAGGACTGGTTGAATAAGATTACAGGTAAACCCGTACCATTTGACCCATGGCTGTTCCTACTGAACAGACCAGATGAAGGGTTCACCAGAGGAGAGAACAAATTAATAGCTCACTTTGCTATGGCGGTTAGAGGGGAGATCGCAGCACGCTGGAAACAGAATGAAATTCCATCAATTACGAAAATTCGGAACCGAATTTGGTCAGTTTGCCAGATGGAGAAGTTGACAAGTTTGGTCAACGACACTGGCACAAATTTTTTAAAAGTCTGGCTACCATGGCTAGCCCAAACAGACATCCCAGGAGTGGAAAGGGCCACAATTTGGCTTTGATAGAGGAAAATGCGTTCTCCCATGAGCAAGCGCACAGGAGAGATGACCAGGACATAGCATAGCAGCGCACTATAAGCCTCCAAGGCGGACCTAGAGTATGGCAGACAGGGATCAGAGGATGATTCAGGACCGAGCTAAGGGGTACGCACTGATTCCCCAGACGCAGAGATCCAGCGAGTGTGCGACAGAGGCGGAACCACACAGGGAGAAACCCATACACCACCCCCCCAACCCCCCTATTTTTCTTTCCCCCCTATCCTGGGGCCTTTCTGTTCGTCTGTTCGTCTACCCGGTTTGTCTGTAAATGTCAACCCTTACACATATGGGAGCTACATACAACGCATATTCACTGTATGTACATGTCATCTGAACAAAATAAAAATTTAAGTTGAAAAAAAAAAAAAGCATTAAAGATTTTATATATGATCAAGTAAATATACATTGATAATATGTTTATGTATGCTCCATATAAGTGATGATTTGTTTTACTTGCTATTTAGATTTAGTTTTACCTACTTATATGAATTTAACATCAGTTATTCTCATGTTTTAATTGTTGTCTTTTGTTTTCATTTGTCTATGTCCATGTTTGTATTTGTTGAGCTTCCCAGTTCGTGCGTGTTCCAACTGCGCATGACCAATTTCTGATTATGTGTAATGTACCTTTAAACCGGAACTATATATACTGGGACATACAGGGACTTTATTATCATTATTTTTGCACCCCTGAGGAAGGAAGCACAACTACCGAAACACGTAGGGTGGTCCTGCGTGACACTCTACATCTCCACTCACTCGATATCCCCTTTGGAAGTCAACCGTTGCAGCCTGACATTTATTTGGCAACGAATCTGCCGCCATCCGTTTCATCACTCGGCGGAGCCTGGACCAGACGAATCTGCGGCCACGACTTCACAGCTGCCACTGAACATGCGCAGATTGGACCGGAGACGGAGGCGAACGCCACAGACTGGAGAGGTCTGTTACCGCACGAACAGGAGAGCTCCACGCCCAGGAGCAGATGCCAGAGCCAGCAGCTGTTCATCCATAAGAGGGGTACTCTTTGAAATATCCATCACATTATACCTCCTTGCCTCTGGTAAGCAGGTACCTTCACTCGAGTATGAGTGTCCTGTTGGGACCTTTATTATATGTATTTTATCTATGATATGTTTTAATTAAATGTGTTTATATTATTAATTGTCACCTGTTGTTCTCAGCGTTTGTCTTGTATGTTACTGCTTGTTATATGTTGGTCTATTGTCTATTGCAGTATTATGCTATGATTTTTTATTATCTTTTCATGTACCATATCATCACGTGGAGCACCTCACTGGACGGGCCACATCACTGATACTGGTTGTATATTGATACTTATATTAATATTTTTCCTATTAGAATATAGTTGTTATTAGTGCAGAGCGCCACAGATATAATTTTCTTTCCACCTCGTCTGAACCTGTCGTATTCCCCACCTTCACACTCGGGTGCCTATGTGTTGATGCCGGGACATTCTTACTAGCCCAGCTACGTGTGGGTGGTGTGGAGGGTTGGTGAGGTAGACATGAAACCTGCGTAGCATAATATGATAATGCCGCTATAATGGTTGGTTCCAAATTGGGGTATAGTGATATTGGCGGGCTAGGGGGGTACAGGGGTGCTTGTGATTGTACATATGGTGGCGGAGGTGGGGGAAAAGAATCTGGAATTAACAGATCCTGTGGGGGCGCGTTAGGGGCTGGGTAATACACTGGTGTGGGGTGCATAGGCGGGGGTAACCATGATTGCTTGCCTAGCTTTGAATCAGTGCTTGGGGGTAACACCTTAACCCAAATCCTGCCACATAATGACATATATTTCATATCCCAGTTCGGATCTGGTTGAAACCATAGCCATTCGAGATCACCCCCTAAACACAATCCCCGTATCATTGCCATATGGAATGGGCAAAACTACCTTCCCTGGGAAAGGGGTTGGAAGATCCCATTTTTTCTGACCACCCAGCCATATTATCAACAAAAGGGTTAACATAATAGTCAGCAGTGCAAAGTGACACATATTCTTTTGCGGTTTCAGTGTCAGGGTTATACTTGCGGTTAATGATAAGCATTACTGTTGGTTTGTCAGGATTAGTTGTAGGACTAACATTTTTAACATTTTTTCCTTTCTTATTTTTAAATTGTTTTGTCTCCCTTGGGCCACGCTTGCTGCTGGTAGTTCCCATAATACACACAAAACAATTCCTCTTATCACTCTATAACAATTATGTATGCAAATAAGCACAGTACAGCAAATATTTATGAGCAAATCTCTATAGCAGATAGCTAACAAGCAAGCACAGCACAATATATATGACCAAAGACAGCGTTCTTATGCAATCTATATATACTTATCACTTTATAGACATATATATATATATATATATATATATATATATATATATATATATATATATATATATATATATATATATACTTTTCCACAGTCACCTTAGAGTATTTCCAGATATACACTTATATCTTATTCCTTTGTCCCAGTCAGGGACTTTAATCCCTGATTAACTATATGAGTCTACAACTCATATATTTATGACAATCTTTGTCCCAGTCAGGGAATTTCCCCTGACTAACTATATGAGTCTACTACCCATATGTTTATGGCAATATATATTTATAATCTTCCAGTAAGGGGGTTTAGAATACAAATTAC